>NC_056631.2:229153036-229413036 GCF_002870075.4 Lactuca sativa | reverse complement strand
ACCCTAAACCCTAAACCCTAAACCCTAAACCCTAAACCCTAAACCCTAAACCCTAAACCCTAAACCCTAAACCCTAAACCCTAAACCCTAAACCCTAAACCCTAAACCCTAAACCCTAAACCCTAAACCCTAAACCCTAAACCCTAAACCCTAAACCCTAAACCCTAAACCCTAAACCCTAAACCCTAAACCCTAAACCCTAAACCCTAAACCCTAAACCCTAAACCCTAAACCCTAAACCCTAAACCCTAAACCCTAAACCCTAAACCCTAAACCCTAAACCCTAAACCCTAAACCCTAAACCCTAAACCCTAAACCCTAAACCCTAAACCCTAAACCCTAAACCCTAAACCCTAAACCCTAAACCCTAAACCCTAAACCCTAAACCCTAAACCCTAAACCCTAAACCCTAAACCCTAAACCCTAAACCCTAAACCCTAAACCCTAAACCCTAAACCCTAAACCCTAAACCCTAAACCCTAAACCCTAAACCCTAAACCCTAAACCCTAAACCCTAAACCCTAAACCCTAAACCCTAAACCCTAAACCCTAAACCCTAAACCCTAAACCCTAAACCCTAAACCCTAAACCCTAAACCCTAAACCCTAAACCCTAAACCCTAAACCCTAAACCCTAAACCCTAAACCCTAAACCCTAAACCCTAAACCCTAAACCCTAAACCCTAAACCCTAAACCCTAAACCCTAAACCCTAAACCCTAAACCCTAAACCCTAAACCCTAAACCCTAAACCCTAAACCCTAAACCCTAAACCCTAAACCCTAAACCCTAAACCCTAAACCCTAAACCCTAAACCCTAAACCCTAAACCCTAAACCCTAAACCCTAAACCCTAAACCCTAAACCCTAAACCCTAAACCCTAAACCCTAAACCCTAAACCCTAAACCCTAAACCCTAAACCCTAAACCCTAAACCCTAAACCCTAAACCCTAAACCCTAAACCCTAAACCCTAAACCCTAAACCCTAAACCCTAAACCCTAAACCCTAAACCCTAAACCCTAAACCCTAAACCCTAAACCCTAAACCCTAAACCCTAAACCCTAAACCCTAAACCCTAAACCCTAAACCCTAAACCCTAAACCCTAAACCCTAAACCCTAAACCCTAAACCCTAAACCCTAAACCCTAAACCCTAAACCCTAAACCCTAAACCCTAAACCCTAAACCCTAAACCCTAAACCCTAAACCCTAAACCCTAAACCCTAAACCCTAAACCCTAAACCCTAAACCCTAAACCCTAAACCCTAAACCCTAAACCCTAAACCCTAAACCCTAAACCCTAAACCCTAAACCCTAAACCCTAAACCCTAAACCCTAAACCCTAAACCCTAAACCCTAAACCCTAAACCCTAAACCCTAAACCCTAAACCCTAAACCCTAAACCCTAAACCCTAAACCCTAAACCCTAAACCCTAAACCCTAAACCCTAAACCCTAAACCCTAAACCCTAAACCCTAAACCCTAAACCCTAAACCCTAAACCCTAAACCCTAAACCCTAAACCCTAAACCCTAAACCCTAAACCCTAAACCCTAAACCCTAAACCCTAAACCCTAAACCCTAAACCCTAAACCCTAAACCCTAAACCCTAAACCCTAAACCCTAAACCCTAAACCCTAAACCCTAAACCCTAAACCCTAAACCCTAAACCCTAAACCCTAAACCCTAAACCCTAAACCCTAAACCCTAAACCCTAAACCCTAAACCCTAAACCCTAAACCCTAAACCCTAAACCCTAAACCCTAAACCCTAAACCCTAAACCCTAAACCCTAAACCCTAAACCCTAAACCCTAAACCCTAAACCCTAAACCCTAAACCCTAAACCCTAAACCCTAAACCCTAAACCCTAAACCCTAAACCCTAAACCCTAAACCCTAAACCCTAAACCCTAAACCCTAAACCCTAAACCCTAAACCCTAAACCCTAAACCCTAAACCCTAAACCCTAAACCCTAAACCCTAAACCCTAAACCCTAAACCCTAAACCCTAAACCCTAAACCCTAAACCCTAAACCCTAAACCCTAAACCCTAAACCCTAAACCCTAAACCCTAAACCCTAAACCCTAAACCCTAAACCCTAAACCCTAAACCCTAAACCCTAAACCCTAAACCCTAAACCCTAAACCCTAAACCCTAAACCCTAAACCCTAAACCCTAAACCCTAAACCCTAAACCCTAAACCCTAAACCCTAAACCCTAAACCCTAAACCCTAAACCCTAAACCCTAAACCCTAAACCCTAAACCCTAAACCCTAAACCCTAAACCCTAAACCCTAAACCCTAAACCCTAAACCCTAAACCCTAAACCCTAAACCCTAAACCCTAAACCCTAAACCCTAAACCCTAAACCCTAAACCCTAAACCCTAAACCCTAAACCCTAAACCCTAAACCCTAAACCCTAAACCCTAAACCCTAAACCCTAAACCCTAAACCCTAAACCCTAAACCCTAAACCCTAAACCCTAAACCCTAAACCCTAAACCCTAAACCCTAAACCCTAAACCCTAAACCCTAAACCCTAAACCCTAAACCCTAAACCCTAAACCCTAAACCCTAAACCCTAAACCCTAAACCCTAAACCCTAAACCCTAAACCCTAAACCCTAAACCCTAAACCCTAAACCCTAAACCCTAAACCCTAAACCCTAAACCCTAAACCCTAAACCCTAAACCCTAAACCCTAAACCCTAAACCCTAAACCCTAAACCCTAAACCCTAAACCCTAAACCCTAAACCCTAAACCCTAAACCCTAAACCCTAAACCCTAAACCCTAAACCCTAAACCCTAAACCCTAAACCCTAAACCCTAAACCCTAAACCCTAAACCCTAAACCCTAAACCCTAAACCCTAAACCCTAAACCCTAAACCCTAAACCCTAAACCCTAAACCCTAAACCCTAAACCCTAAACCCTAAACCCTAAACCCTAAACCCTAAACCCTAAACCCTAAACCCTAAACCCTAAACCCTAAACCCTAAACCCTAAACCCTAAACCCTAAACCCTAAACCCTAAACCCTAAACCCTAAACCCTAAACCCTAAACCCTAAACCCTAAACCCTAAACCCTAAACCCTAAACCCTAAACCCTAAACCCTAAACCCTAAACCCTAAACCCTAAACCCTAAACCCTAAACCCTAAACCCTAAACCCTAAACCCTAAACCCTAAACCCTAAACCCTAAACCCTAAACCCTAAACCCTAAACCCTAAACCCTAAACCCTAAACCCTAAACCCTAAACCCTAAACCCTAAACCCTAAACCCTAAACCCTAAACCCTAAACCCTAAACCCTAAACCCTAAACCCTAAACCCTAAACCCTAAACCCTAAACCCTAAACCCTAAACCCTAAACCCTAAACCCTAAACCCTAAACCCTAAACCCTAAACCCTAAACCCTAAACCCTAAACCCTAAACCCTAAACCCTAAACCCTAAACCCTAAACCCTAAACCCTAAACCCTAAACCCTAAACCCTAAACCCTAAACCCTAAACCCTAAACCCTAAACCCTAAACCCTAAACCCTAAACCCTAAACCCTAAACCCTAAACCCTAAACCCTAAACCCTAAACCCTAAACCCTAAACCCTAAACCCTAAACCCTAAACCCTAAACCCTAAACCCTAAACCCTAAACCCTAAACCCTAAACCCTAAACCCTAAACCCTAAACCCTAAACCCTAAACCCTAAACCCTAAACCCTAAACCCTAAACCCTAAACCCTAAACCCTAAACCCTAAACCCTAAACCCTAAACCCTAAACCCTAAACCCTAAACCCTAAACCCTAAACCCTAAACCCTAAACCCTAAACCCTAAACCCTAAACCCTAAACCCTAAACCCTAAACCCTAAACCCTAAACCCTAAACCCTAAACCCTAAACCCTAAACCCTAAACCCTAAACCCTAAACCCTAAACCCTAAACCCTAAACCCTAAACCCTAAACCCTAAACCCTAAACCCTAAACCCTAAACCCTAAACCCTAAACCCTAAACCCTAAACCCTAAACCCTAAACCCTAAACCCTAAACCCTAAACCCTAAACCCTAAACCCTAAACCCTAAACCCTAAACCCTAAACCCTAAACCCTAAACCCTAAACCCTAAACCCTAAACCCTAAACCCTAAACCCTAAACCCTAAACCCTAAACCCTAAACCCTAAACCCTAAACCCTAAACCCTAAACCCTAAACCCTAAACCCTAAACCCTAAACCCTAAACCCTAAACCCTAAACCCTAAACCCTAAACCCTAAACCCTAAACCCTAAACCCTAAACCCTAAACCCTAAACCCTAAACCCTAAACCCTAAACCCTAAACCCTAAACCCTAAACCCTAAACCCTAAACCCTAAACCCTAAACCCTAAACCCTAAACCCTAAACCCTAAACCCTAAACCCTAAACCCTAAACCCTAAACCCTAAACCCTAAACCCTAAACCCTAAACCCTAAACCCTAAACCCTAAACCCTAAACCCTAAACCCTAAACCCTAAACCCTAAACCCTAAACCCTAAACCCTAAACCCTAAACCCTAAACCCTAAACCCTAAACCCTAAACCCTAAACCCTAAACCCTAAACCCTAAACCCTAAACCCTAAACCCTAAACCCTAAACCCTAAACCCTAAACCCTAAACCCTAAACCCTAAACCCTAAACCCTAAACCCTAAACCCTAAACCCTAAACCCTAAACCCTAAACCCTAAACCCTAAACCCTAAACCCTAAACCCTAAACCCTAAACCCTAAACCCTAAACCCTAAACCCTAAACCCTAAACCCTAAACCCTAAACCCTAAACCCTAAACCCTAAACCCTAAACCCTAAACCCTAAACCCTAAACCCTAAACCCTAAACCCTAAACCCTAAACCCTAAACCCTAAACCCTAAACCCTAAACCCTAAACCCTAAACCCTAAACCCTAAACCCTAAACCCTAAACCCTAAACCCTAAACCCTAAACCCTAAACCCTAAACCCTAAACCCTAAACCCTAAACCCTAAACCCTAAACCCTAAACCCTAAACCCTAAACCCTAAACCCTAAACCCTAAACCCTAAACCCTAAACCCTAAACCCTAAACCCTAAACCCTAAACCCTAAACCCTAAACCCTAAACCCTAAACCCTAAACCCTAAACCCTAAACCCTAAACCCTAAACCCTAAACCCTAAACCCTAAACCCTAAACCCTAAACCCTAAACCCTAAACCCTAAACCCTAAACCCTAAACCCTAAACCCTAAACCCTAAACCCTAAACCCTAAACCCTAAACCCTAAACCCTAAACCCTAAACCCTAAACCCTAAACCCTAAACCCTAAACCCTAAACCCTAAACCCTAAACCCTAAACCCTAAACCCTAAACCCTAAACCCTAAACCCTAAACCCTAAACCCTAAACCCTAAACCCTAAACCCTAAACCCTAAACCCTAAACCCTAAACCCTAAACCCTAAACCCTAAACCCTAAACCCTAAACCCTAAACCCTAAACCCTAAACCCTAAACCCTAAACCCTAAACCCTAAACCCTAAACCCTAAACCCTAAACCCTAAACCCTAAACCCTAAACCCTAAACCCTAAACCCTAAACCCTAAACCCTAAACCCTAAACCCTAAACCCTAAACCCTAAACCCTAAACCCTAAACCCTAAACCCTAAACCCTAAACCCTAAACCCTAAACCCTAAACCCTAAACCCTAAACCCTAAACCCTAAACCCTAAACCCTAAACCCTAAACCCTAAACCCTAAACCCTAAACCCTAAACCCTAAACCCTAAACCCTAAACCCTAAACCCTAAACCCTAAACCCTAAACCCTAAACCCTAAACCCTAAACCCTAAACCCTAAACCCTAAACCCTAAACCCTAAACCCTAAACCCTAAACCCTAAACCCTAAACCCTAAACCCTAAACCCTAAACCCTAAACCCTAAACCCTAAACCCTAAACCCTAAACCCTAAACCCTAAACCCTAAACCCTAAACCCTAAACCCTAAACCCTAAACCCTAAACCCTAAACCCTAAACCCTAAACCCTAAACCCTAAACCCTAAACCCTAAACCCTAAACCCTAAACCCTAAACCCTAAACCCTAAACCCTAAACCCTAAACCCTAAACCCTAAACCCTAAACCCTAAACCCTAAACCCTAAACCCTAAACCCTAAACCCTAAACCCTAAACCCTAAACCCTAAACCCTAAACCCTAAACCCTAAACCCTAAACCCTAAACCCTAAACCCTAAACCCTAAACCCTAAACCCTAAACCCTAAACCCTAAACCCTAAACCCTAAACCCTAAACCCTAAACCCTAAACCCTAAACCCTAAACCCTAAACCCTAAACCCTAAACCCTAAACCCTAAACCCTAAACCCTAAACCCTAAACCCTAAACCCTAAACCCTAAACCCTAAACCCTAAACCCTAAACCCTAAACCCTAAACCCTAAACCCTAAACCCTAAACCCTAAACCCTAAACCCTAAACCCTAAACCCTAAACCCTAAACCCTAAACCCTAAACCCTAAACCCTAAACCCTAAACCCTAAACCCTAAACCCTAAACCCTAAACCCTAAACCCTAAACCCTAAACCCTAAACCCTAAACCCTAAACCCTAAACCCTAAACCCTAAACCCTAAACCCTAAACCCTAAACCCTAAACCCTAAACCCTAAACCCTAAACCCTAAACCCTAAACCCTAAACCCTAAACCCTAAACCCTAAACCCTAAACCCTAAACCCTAAACCCTAAACCCTAAACCCTAAACCCTAAACCCTAAACCCTAAACCCTAAACCCTAAACCCTAAACCCTAAACCCTAAACCCTAAACCCTAAACCCTAAACCCTAAACCCTAAACCCTAAACCCTAAACCCTAAACCCTAAACCCTAAACCCTAAACCCTAAACCCTAAACCCTAAACCCTAAACCCTAAACCCTAAACCCTAAACCCTAAACCCTAAACCCTAAACCCTAAACCCTAAACCCTAAACCCTAAACCCTAAACCCTAAACCCTAAACCCTAAACCCTAAACCCTAAACCCTAAACCCTAAACCCTAAACCCTAAACCCTAAACCCTAAACCCTAAACCCTAAACCCTAAACCCTAAACCCTAAACCCTAAACCCTAAACCCTAAACCCTAAACCCTAAACCCTAAACCCTAAACCCTAAACCCTAAACCCTAAACCCTAAACCCTAAACCCTAAACCCTAAACCCTAAACCCTAAACCCTAAACCCTAAACCCTAAACCCTAAACCCTAAACCCTAAACCCTAAACCCTAAACCCTAAACCCTAAACCCTAAACCCTAAACCCTAAACCCTAAACCCTAAACCCTAAACCCTAAACCCTAAACCCTAAACCCTAAACCCTAAACCCTAAACCCTAAACCCTAAACCCTAAACCCTAAACCCTAAACCCTAAACCCTAAACCCTAAACCCTAAACCCTAAACCCTAAACCCTAAACCCTAAACCCTAAACCCTAAACCCTAAACCCTAAACCCTAAACCCTAAACCCTAAACCCTAAACCCTAAACCCTAAACCCTAAACCCTAAACCCTAAACCCTAAACCCTAAACCCTAAACCCTAAACCCTAAACCCTAAACCCTAAACCCTAAACCCTAAACCCTAAACCCTAAACCCTAAACCCTAAACCCTAAACCCTAAACCCTAAACCCTAAACCCTAAACCCTAAACCCTAAACCCTAAACCCTAAACCCTAAACCCTAAACCCTAAACCCTAAACCCTAAACCCTAAACCCTAAACCCTAAACCCTAAACCCTAAACCCTAAACCCTAAACCCTAAACCCTAAACCCTAAACCCTAAACCCTAAACCCTAAACCCTAAACCCTAAACCCTAAACCCTAAACCCTAAACCCTAAACCCTAAACCCTAAACCCTAAACCCTAAACCCTAAACCCTAAACCCTAAACCCTAAACCCTAAACCCTAAACCCTAAACCCTAAACCCTAAACCCTAAACCCTAAACCCTAAACCCTAAACCCTAAACCCTAAACCCTAAACCCTAAACCCTAAACCCTAAACCCTAAACCCTAAACCCTAAACCCTAAACCCTAAACCCTAAACCCTAAACCCTAAACCCTAAACCCTAAACCCTAAACCCTAAACCCTAAACCCTAAACCCTAAACCCTAAACCCTAAACCCTAAACCCTAAACCCTAAACCCTAAACCCTAAACCCTAAACCCTAAACCCTAAACCCTAAACCCTAAACCCTAAACCCTAAACCCTAAACCCTAAACCCTAAACCCTAAACCCTAAACCCTAAACCCTAAACCCTAAACCCTAAACCCTAAACCCTAAACCCTAAACCCTAAACCCTAAACCCTAAACCCTAAACCCTAAACCCTAAACCCTAAACCCTAAACCCTAAACCCTAAACCCTAAACCCTAAACCCTAAACCCTAAACCCTAAACCCTAAACCCTAAACCCTAAACCCTAAACCCTAAACCCTAAACCCTAAACCCTAAACCCTAAACCCTAAACCCTAAACCCTAAACCCTAAACCCTAAACCCTAAACCCTAAACCCTAAACCCTAAACCCTAAACCCTAAACCCTAAACCCTAAACCCTAAACCCTAAACCCTAAACCCTAAACCCTAAACCCTAAACCCTAAACCCTAAACCCTAAACCCTAAACCCTAAACCCTAAACCCTAAACCCTAAACCCTAAACCCTAAACCCTAAACCCTAAACCCTAAACCCTAAACCCTAAACCCTAAACCCTAAACCCTAAACCCTAAACCCTAAACCCTAAACCCTAAACCCTAAACCCTAAACCCTAAACCCTAAACCCTAAACCCTAAACCCTAAACCCTAAACCCTAAACCCTAAACCCTAAACCCTAAACCCTAAACCCTAAACCCTAAACCCTAAACCCTAAACCCTAAACCCTAAACCCTAAACCCTAAACCCTAAACCCTAAACCCTAAACCCTAAACCCTAAACCCTAAACCCTAAACCCTAAACCCTAAACCCTAAACCCTAAACCCTAAACCCTAAACCCTAAACCCTAAACCCTAAACCCTAAACCCTAAACCCTAAACCCTAAACCCTAAACCCTAAACCCTAAACCCTAAACCCTAAACCCTAAACCCTAAACCCTAAACCCTAAACCCTAAACCCTAAACCCTAAACCCTAAACCCTAAACCCTAAACCCTAAACCCTAAACCCTAAACCCTAAACCCTAAACCCTAAACCCTAAACCCTAAACCCTAAACCCTAAACCCTAAACCCTAAACCCTAAACCCTAAACCCTAAACCCTAAACCCTAAACCCTAAACCCTAAACCCTAAACCCTAAACCCTAAACCCTAAACCCTAAACCCTAAACCCTAAACCCTAAACCCTAAACCCTAAACCCTAAACCCTAAACCCTAAACCCTAAACCCTAAACCCTAAACCCTAAACCCTAAACCCTAAACCCTAAACCCTAAACCCTAAACCCTAAACCCTAAACCCTAAACCCTAAACCCTAAACCCTAAACCCTAAACCCTAAACCCTAAACCCTAAACCCTAAACCCTAAACCCTAAACCCTAAACCCTAAACCCTAAACCCTAAACCCTAAACCCTAAACCCTAAACCCTAAACCCTAAACCCTAAACCCTAAACCCTAAACCCTAAACCCTAAACCCTAAACCCTAAACCCTAAACCCTAAACCCTAAACCCTAAACCCTAAACCCTAAACCCTAAACCCTAAACCCTAAACCCTAAACCCTAAACCCTAAACCCTAAACCCTAAACCCTAAACCCTAAACCCTAAACCCTAAACCCTAAACCCTAAACCCTAAACCCTAAACCCTAAACCCTAAACCCTAAACCCTAAACCCTAAACCCTAAACCCTAAACCCTAAACCCTAAACCCTAAACCCTAAACCCTAAACCCTAAACCCTAAACCCTAAACCCTAAACCCTAAACCCTAAACCCTAAACCCTAAACCCTAAACCCTAAACCCTAAACCCTAAACCCTAAACCCTAAACCCTAAACCCTAAACCCTAAACCCTAAACCCTAAACCCTAAACCCTAAACCCTAAACCCTAAACCCTAAACCCTAAACCCTAAACCCTAAACCCTAAACCCTAAACCCTAAACCCTAAACCCTAAACCCTAAACCCTAAACCCTAAACCCTAAACCCTAAACCCTAAACCCTAAACCCTAAACCCTAAACCCTAAACCCTAAACCCTAAACCCTAAACCCTAAACCCTAAACCCTAAACCCTAAACCCTAAACCCTAAACCCTAAACCCTAAACCCTAAACCCTAAACCCTAAACCCTAAACCCTAAACCCTAAACCCTAAACCCTAAACCCTAAACCCTAAACCCTAAACCCTAAACCCTAAACCCTAAACCCTAAACCCTAAACCCTAAACCCTAAACCCTAAACCCTAAACCCTAAACCCTAAACCCTAAACCCTAAACCCTAAACCCTAAACCCTAAACCCTAAACCCTAAACCCTAAAACCCTAAAACCCTAAAACCCTAAAACCCTAAACCCTAAACCCTAAAACCCTAAACCCTAAACCCTAAAACCCTAAAACCCTAAAACCCTAAAACCCTAAAACCCTAAACCCTAAACCCTAAACCCTAAACCCTAAACCCTAAACCCTAAAACCCTAAAACCCTAAAACCCTAAACCCTAAACCCTAAACCCTAAACCCTAAACCCTAAAACCCTAAAACCCTAAAACCCTAAAACCCTAAACCCTAAACCCTAAACCCTAAACCCTAAACCCCAAACCCTAAACCCTAAACCCTAAACCCTAAACCCTAAACCCAAGTCATTTGCTAAAATTTTTTCTCTCTCTAACTTTCTCTCTCTCGTTTGTTCCTGTTTTCGCGAGTGACTTGCCGGAATTTCTGGTTGATCGGAGCTCTTACTGGTGCCGGAATTCCACCATCCCTGTTTGGATTTGATCTATTATCATCTTCAATTGTCTGTGCGATTGGAGGTGGAATGTTCGGGAAAATTGGAAATATGTTTGGCATGAATTACACAGATCCACCTGATTCAGCTAACAAAAAACTATACGAAGAAGATCTGGAAGCTGATGTTGGAGCTAAACGAAGAGGAAGAAGAGCTGTGCACAAGGAATTTTCTCCTTACTCAGCGATTAAACCTCTACGATCCAAAGAAAAAATGGAAGCTAAAGCTAATCGGTTTAGGGAAGAAAAGGATTATTTGAATTCGAAATCAATTGCTGATGGATCGAAAGCAGTTCTTCGAGCTGGAATGCGTGAAGTAATAAAATCAAACTATGGAAAAGAAAATATCGATCCGCAATTTATAAAATCGGAATTGGAAGCACTTGATAAAGTGATTGCTGATCAGAAAAAAATGGAAGAAGAAAAAGGATTTGTGTTGCTCCAAGTAACTTCAGATATGGTTAAGGGATTCAATTCTTCTAAGAATTTGGTGGTTGGGTTATCTCCTTCGTCTCCTGTATTTCAAGCGAACATGGGAATGAATGTTGGCAATGTAACTGGGTCGAACATTGGAACTACAATTGGAACGAAGATTGACAAGGGCATTTTGGTTGATGAATCGAAGAATAACAAGGGATTCATGTCGTCAAAGATTTTGAAGACTGGTGCATCTTCTTCAGGCCCTGGTTCTGCAATTGAAACAAATGATGGAAAGGGCATTTTGGGAAAATCTCCTGTTTTGCAAGTTGCTTCAGTTAAATCAGGTATTCCTTTGGTCTTTGATGTTAATCCCACTGCCCCAATTAGTTGTCTTACTAATTGTAATGATGAAGATATGAAAGATTCTATTAATGAGAATGGGAATTTGGAAGCTGATCCTGGTAATAATATGAAGAAAGAACAGGGAGCTAATTTTTTGAACATGGATTTTTCGAAACCTGTTCTATCCCCTGCAGCTAAGTTGGTTAGTGAGTTCAATAAAAAATCCTATGCTCGTATGGTTGAATCTACTAATAATGTGGTGGATCTTAATATCAAAGTTATTCCAAAAGTTGATGGGAAACCTAGTGGGAAAGTTGAGTTACCGTATGCAGATTTAATGTTGGGTGGAGCTCCTTATCATGCAACTTTGTATGGATTTTTTGTGGGGAAAAAACCTGCGTTTCCAACTGTTAATCATTTTTCTTTTAAGATGTGGAAGATATTTGGGCTGAAGGATATAATGGTAAATGATGAAGGATTCTTTTTCTTTAAATTTGATTCAAAGGAAGGCATGATGAGTGTGCTGGAGGGAGGTCCATGGCTGATCAATAATGTGCCGATGTTTGTTCAAAGATGGAGGCCAGGTCTTGTTCTGAGTAAGCCACAAATTAATTCAGTTCCTGTTTGGGTTAAAGTGTTTAATGTTCCTTTGGAGTATTGGAATAGCAAAGGAGTTACTTTGATTGCTAATGAGATTGGGAAACCAATTGCCATGGATAAAATCACACAAAAAATGTGTAATGAACACTGGGGAAGGCCAGCTTTCATGCGATTTCTTGTGGAAATGTCAGCAGAATCAGAATGGATGAAAGAGTTAAGTGTGGTCTCAATTGATTTTGGGACAGGAGAAAAATTTGAATCAAAGTGCAGGGTAGAGTATGCTTGGAGACCTGATGTTTGTAATCACTGTAAAATTTATGGGCATAAAAATAGCAATTGTGGGATTCTTAATGGGACAAAAACAGATAATGTTGCTGATGTTGCTGTCAACAGAGAAGAAGATGGGAAAAAAGAAAAAGTTGATGATGATGGTTTCATTTTAGTCACAAAGAAAAACAACAAAGGGCAGAAATTAAATAATGGTGTGATTATTAATGAAGAAGGGAAAGTAGATTTAATTAAGTCCTTGGAGAAAAATTCGAAACCTGTTAGTGAAGGAGTTAAAGTTGATAACAATGAAGGAAATGCTATAGAAGTGGGTGAGCAAAGAAAGAATAATAACAAACAAATTGGAGAACAAGAAAAGCAAAAAGGAGATAAGAAAGAGGAACAAAATAGTAAAGGGGCTGGAAGTCGAAATAATGGGGGAAATTATTCGAAATTTGCAATGGGCAATCTAAAAAAAATGGGAAGGAGAAAGGGGTATTTCAGTCAAAAAAGGACAAAAGTGGGAAAGTGAATGGTACAGGGGTGTTTATTCCAAAAGAAAAGATGGGGATAAGAGTTAAAAATGTTATTGAAAATTTTAATGCAAAAAAAGAAGGAGTGCAGGGGAAAAAAGAAGAAACTCAAAAAAAGGTGTATGTTCCTAAAAAGCAAGAGGATCTAAAAGTTAGTTCTAACTTTGACAAAACAGGTTCTACTTCAGGAAAAGTTATTCAAGATGAGATATTATCGCAAAACCCATTTGATGTGCTTGCTGATTTGGGATTAAGGGATATGTCTTACTTAGATGAAATTGACCAGGAGATGATTTTAACTGGAGGTGACCAGGAGATAAACACCGAAAATTCGAATGTTGATCAATGATGATGAATATTGGGTGTTGGAATGTGAGGGGTTCGAATTTAAGACCTAAACAGGAGGAAATAAAGAATGTGATCAGAAGCAATAATTTGTCTTTGTTTGCTATTCTTGAGTCTCATCTGCGATTTAATAAGTTGCAAACAACGTGTAATAATGTTTTTGGGAACTGGATGTGGATTTCAAATCAAGATGTGAGCCCTAAAGGCACTCGTATTATTATTGGATGGGATCCGGATGAAATTGTTGTTATGCCGTTGGATGCTAATAGCCAAGTGATGCATTGTCAAGTCCTTTTCATAAAAGATAATAAAAGGCTGTTTTGTTCTTTTGTCTCTGGATGCAATTATTATATAGACAGAAGAAAGCTGTGGGATTCGATGGAAAAGCATTATTATTTGGTGAATGGTCAATCTTGGTTGATTGCTGGAGATTTTAATGTTACTAGGGAGCTGGTGGATTCGATGGCTGGTAGTTCTAAAATAACAAGAGGTATGGTGGAATTCAATGAATGCATTAATCGTATTGATGTCCAAGATATTAATAGTAATGGGCTACATTACACATGGAATCAAAGGCCGAGAGGAGCTTATGGAGCTTTGAAAAAACTTGATCGCGTTTTGGGGAATATGAAATTTATTGAAGACTTTCCCAATGTGTTTGCTAATTTTCAGCCTTATAGGAATTCGAATCACAGCCCTATGATAATAAAATTCCCAGTTAAAAAGAAATTCAGGATAAGACCTTTCAAGTTTGTGAATTCTCTTGTGTTGGTTGATAATTTTCTCCCCATTGTTGAAAATTTTTGGAATTCTGAAATTGAGGGGCATGGGATGTTCAGGTTGTGTCAGAAGTTGAAAATTCTTAAAAAGCCTCTAAGGAATTTGTTGAAGTCCCATGGCAATTATGCAGAAAAAGTTTTCAAGTGCAGAGAGGAATTATGCAGGATCCAAAATTGTCTTGATATTGATCCTCATAATGAAGATTTGAGATTTGAAGAAGGAATTTATCTTCAATCTTTTCTAAAAGCTAGCTGGGAAGAAGAGTGTTATTTAAAGCAAAGAGCAAAAGTTCAATGGCTCAAGGAAGGAGATGCTAATACAGCTTATTTTCATAAAGTTGTAAAAGGAAAAATTAACAGAAATAGAATAGAAACTATCATTAATGGAAATGGAAATTGGAAGGAAGGAGAAGAGGCTTTTAAAGTAATTGTCGATTATTTCAGCGAGTTTCTTGGAGTTGAGCATGCTGTGGAACCTATTGTTAATCCGGAAAATCTGTTTTCAAGGAAACTTGATAACCAACAAGCTGTTGAAATGGTAAAAGAAGTTACTAATGAGGAAATCAAGGCTGCTCTTTTTGATATTGATGATGACAAAGCGCCTGGACCTGATGGCTATTCTTCCAAATTCTTTAAAAAGGCATGGAGGATTGTTGGGGATGATTTTTGCTGTGCAGTTAAGGAATTTTTTCTGTCCAAAAAGATTCTCAAGGAAATAAATGCCACGGTTATTGCTTTAGTTCCGAAAATTCCGACTCCTGGCAAAGTTGCAGATTATCGGCCGATTTCTTGTTGCAACGTCATTTATAAATGCATTAGTAAAATTATAGTTAATCGTATCAGAGAACATCTTGGGTGTTTGGTTTCTGATAACCAGTCGGCTTTTATCCCGGGGAGGTCTATATTGGATAATGTTCTTCTATCTCAAGAACTTGTCAAGGGCTATCACATTGATAGGGGATTTGCTCGTTGTGCTATGAAAGTGGACATTCAAAAACCCTATGATACGGTTAATTGGAATTTTCTGCTAAGCATTTTGAAAGAGTTTGGATTCCATGAGACTATGATAAAATGGATTATGAACTGTGTTTCTACTTCTTCATTTATGATCAATATAAATGGGAACTTTCATGGATTTTTTCAAGGAAGAAGGGGACTTAGGCAGGGGTGCCCCCTTTCCCCTTACCTTTTCACCCTTGTAATGGAAGTGTTTAACCTGATGCTTAAAAGGGGTATAAGGGAGAGTAACGAATTCAATTATCATTGGAGATGTAAAGAGCATGAAATTACGCATTTGTGTTTTGCTGATGATTTGATGGTTTTTTGTCATGGAAATGCTGGATCGATAAAGGTTGTTAAGAAGGCTATGGATGAATTCGCTTTTTCAGCAGGTCTTGTTCCCAATTTAACTAAAAGCCATATATTTTTTGGGAATGTCAAGGAGCCAGTTAAAAGGAAAATTTTAAGAATTCTTCCTTTTGTTGAAGGAAAGTTGCCTATGAAATATCTTGGGATTCCTTTGGTTTCTACTAAGTTATTTAATAGAGATTGCAAGGGTCTCATAGATAAAGTGAAGAATAGAGTTAATGATTGGAAGAACAAGTCTCTTTCTTATGCGGGCAGGCTTCAATTGATCAGTGCAGTTCTTGCTTCTCTTCCTGTTTACTGGGCTTCTGTGATGTTATTACCGAAAGGTATAATTAAAGAAGTTGAAAAATTAATGAGAAATTTCCTGTGGAGTAGTGGACAAAATAGTAAAGGAATTGCCAAAGTCTCTTGGAATGATATTTGTAAGCCAAAGAAGTATGGTGGGCTTGGGTTGAAAAATCTTCAAGATTGGAACGTAGCCCTTCTTTCAAGCAGAATTTGGAAAATTATCAGTGGACATGATTCTCTATGGGTGAAATGGGTTAAATTTTATCATCTTGAAGGAAGAAGTTTTTGGGATGTGGGAGCTAAAGACAAAATGAGTTGGAGTTGGAGGAATTTATTGAAGATAAGACCTTTTCTACGTGATTCTTTTTATACTCAGATTGGTAATGGAGAAAATACTTTCATGTGGTTTGATAGTTGGGGCCTTTATGTTATGTCCTGTCGCCTAAGGAAATTTCTAATGCAAGATATAATGTTAAGGACAAAGTTAGCGAGGTTATTGTTAGTGATAATTGGAACTGGCCTGCTGAATGGTTAAATTTGATTCCTCAGCTGAATGATTTTCCAGTGCTTAAGCTTGTCATAGAGAAAAAGGATGAGGTGTATTGGCTGAATTTTAAGGGCAAGATTGTTCCTTTTATTGTTAGCCAGGTTTCTTCGTCCCTTATAAGCAATGAGCCAGCTGTGGAATGGTATGAGTTGGTGTGGTTTCAAAATCGAATTCCAAGCCATTGCTTCATTCTTTGGCTTGCTATTCTTGGAAGACTCAGAACTCAAGATAGGATGAAGAAATGGAAAGACTCAAGTGAATTTTGTTGTGTGTTCTGTAATAATCAAATAGACTCCCATTCTCACTTATTCTTTGAATGTAAATACCCAAATGATGTTTGGAATTTGATCAAGATTAAGGCGAACATGAGTCACATATCAGGCAATTGGGTTGAGATAATCAAAGAATTCCAAAGTTCTTTAAAGAGAAAGAGTATTGAGAATTTCATCAAAAAATTGACGTTGGCAGCTTCTGTTTATCATATCTGGAATGAAAGAAATAAAAGATTATTTGGAAATCAGAGAAATTCGGTGGAAGTCACTGTTAAGAGAATTATGGATGACATTAGGCTTAAGATATTCAGTCTTAATATGGGATATCTTGGGCTTAATGAAGGAATCTGTAAAGAGTGGAATATTCCAGTCAATAAAAATGGTTATTTCCATGAATACCGAAATTAATTTGAGGATTGGATGGCGTGGGGTTTTGGCTGATTGGTTGGATTGGAAGCGATGGCAGGAGTGCAACTTTGGTATTGAAATGGAAGAAAAAAGGAAGAATGTTAATAAAAGCGAGAGAATAAGAAATTGGGTCAAAGGGTATTTTGGTCAATTTTGGGGAGTTATTAAAATGGGAAACTATTATGTGAGTTATTTTGTTGTTTATGGGGATGATTCTATGGCCTATTTGATGATTCGGCAGGTGATAAAATGGAAGAATAAAAATCACAGGTTAATTTGGTTTGAACAAGGGCGGATTGTAAATTGGGAGATTGATTTAGCGATTGGGGAATTAAAGAGCTGGGAAATCAAAAATCGAATGAAAATGGAAGATGAGAAAGGGCGGTATAATAAGAAGCGATTATTTAATTCAATTGTGATGGATAATAAGCAAGGGCATTTTGGGTATTGTCTTAATTTTGATGAAGACTGTAGCTGGGATGATCATAAGGAGGATTGGGTTATCTTGCAAAATGGATGGTATAATGCTACTGGGAGTAGAAGCTTTTTTCAGTATCACAGAGAAGGAAAAATTAAGAAACAGGGGTGTTCTGGGATCTTTTTAATTGATAGTGAATTTGTTTTTTGGATTGAGGGGTATTTCGGTAATTCTGAATTTTTCTGGCTGTTTATTCCTTTTTGTGATAATTGTGGGAGAGAGGATAAAAGGAAGAATTTTAAAAAAAAGTGAAAATTTAAGAAGTTGGATCAAAGGGTATTTCGGTCAATGTTGGGGAAAAATTAAAATGGAAGATCAAATTGTGAATTGCTTGGGGGTGATCGAAAACTGGAGGAAGGATGTAGTGAATGGGGATCTGATGGATGGGTTTTTTGAGAAGCAATTGAAAATTGAAAATGGAAATGGGTGGTGTGATGTCCAGCAGATTTTGGATTCAATTGAGATAAATAACAAACAAGGGCATTTTGGGCATTTTCATAATTTTGATGAATTTTGGTGCTGGAATGATATCAATGGAGGTGGGCTGGGTTTGCAAAGTGTCTGGAACAAAATTACTGGGAGTCAAATTTCTTTTCATGTTCGTTTGAGGAGACAGGGGCAATTTGGTCAATTTTATGAGATGAGTGCCAATTTTAATCAATTTATGTTGATTCTTTGGAGTTTGGCTATTAAGAGACAAAGATGGAACTATTGGATATGGATGAATTCTTTTGTTTTTGAAGGAGTTCATATCCAATATTATTACAAAAGAATTGACGGATATGGGACTTTTACCATTTTTTCCCTTAAAAATGGATTGCAACTTGGTTTAATCCCGAGTATCATTTGGTTTATGCCTTATGAGGTGGATCAATTCTATCAATGCATGGGTTTTGTGCTCATACGTTGTAAATGTCCGCCTTGGAAACAAGGTGAGTATTTTCAAGGAATTGACGGAAATGGGACTTTTATTACTTTTTCCCTTAAAAGTAAAGAGCATCTCGGTTTGATCCCGAGTTTCATAAGAAATTTTTCTTATGAAGTGGGTTTTATGAATGTGCATATGGGTTGCATCCCCATAAGTTGTGAGTTCTATCCTTGGAAACGAGGATTGGAAAATAAAAGAATTGACGGAAGGATATTTAATTATATCCTTAATTTTTTTCGGCAATTTATTGCTAGAGGGTTCAATTCCCGGAAATAATCGGTTCAATCCTATTCATTTAGGGTCAAATCTTGGTTCAATTCCAAGTGATATAGTCAAGTGGTTTGCCCCTTTTTTCCAAAAAAGGATGATTTTTTCCGGTTCAAATCCGGAGCTTTTAGTCGGGTGGTTTTCTTTCTTTTTCCATAAAAAGAATTTAAATCTTGGTTCAATTCCAAGTAGTCTAGTCATGTGGTTGGCCCCTTTTTTCCAAAAAAGGATGAATTTATCCGGTTCAAATCCGGGAATTATAGTTTGGTTTTTCAACTTTTTCAGTAAAAAGTTCAAAAATCTTGGTTCAAATCCAAGTAATTTAGTTGGTGGGTTTTATGATTTTATCCATAAAAAATCAAGAGATGGAAAAAGCATCAAAGAGTTGAGGATGTGGAATTTTGAAGATGGCAAATGGAATGGAAAGAGGAAGAATCAAAGTGAACAAAGATGTTTGGAAGAAGATTGCAAAAAGTGGAAGATTGTGAATAGAAATAAAAAAGAGGATGATAGTTTGGCTTTTTATAGCAATATACTTTTGAGATGCATAAAAGATAATAAAGACAAAAGAATTGTGAGAAGAAAGAAGATGGTTATGGTGGCTATTATTGGGAATTGGAAAATTGACATGATTTGCATTTTCTTGTGGGACACATGGGATATTTTTGTTCATAGGCTTTATGTTATTTTACACTCATGGAAGTGGAGTATATATAGAGATTGCAATTTTGAAGTTTGGAAGGAAAAAATGCGTGTTCATTTCAAGAGGGAAAGGAATTTTGAAGACCACTCAGGGTTGTGGAGTTGGGATAGAATAAAATGTTTTTTCTTTGGTTACTTTGTTGCTAGGGCTAGCCTTTGGTTTTGGTATTTACTTGACATTTGGATTTTGGTCATTATTGGGGATTGTCCAAAAATGACATAACTCTTGTTTTTCTTTTTTCTGAATTTATAAAATCTTTGCCGAGGCTTCGGCCCCTTTCCCAAGAAAAAAAAAACCCTAAACCCTAAACCCTAAACCCTAAACCCTAAACCCTAAACCCTAAACCCTAAACCCTAAACCCTAAACCCAAAACCCGAAACCCTAAACCCTAAACCCGAAACCCGAAACCCTAAACCCGAAACCCGAAACCCTAAACCCTAAACCCGAAACCCGAAACCCTAAACCCTAAACCCGAACCCGAAACCCGAAACCCGAAACCCAAAACCCGAAACCCGAAACCCTAAACCCCAAACCCCAAACCCTAAACCCTAAACCCTAAACCCCAAACCCCAAACCCTAAACCCCAAACCCTAAACCCCAAACCCCAAACCCTAAACCCTAAACCCTAAACCCTAAACCCGTTTCTTTCTCTTCTCTGGCGATTTCCCGTTTTCAACCTCGTTTTTCCGGCACCGTTCGCAATTCCGGCAACCGTTCAGCTTGAAATTGGTATCAATTTATTCGTCTTTTCATCCTCTATCCATTCATACTGGTGATTTGGGTGTATGGAGGGTGTTCCCCCTGATTTGGAACCTGACGTGATTATGAAGAAAAAAGGAAAAAACGCGAATATGAAGAATAAGATGAAATCCGATTCTGGAGTTGGTTCTAAATTGTTAATTGATTCTCCTAAAGCTAAATCTGTTACTTCTCTTGTCAACAAATTTGAATCGGAAGCTATTTCGCATGATCCAAAAAATTTGATTGAAGTTAGTATGCTTGATTCTCCTAATTTGGATAAGACGCTATCTGATTCTTTCTCTAAGGTGAAAAATGAAGATATTCTTATGGATTCTGAGGACTTAGGGTCGTTTATCAAATTGAATGATGTTGAATTGAAACCGATTGTTATCCTTAGTGCTATTAAATCTGATCGTGATGTCTTTTCTTCGAATGATCCTGGATGTTTTAATCCAATTAAAGTGGAAGAGGGTGTAATTGATGGTTTGAGTTCCCCTGTCCTTGAATTTGAAAAAGATATTGCTCAACATTGCGGTCCTGGAGAGAAGAACGCTATGATGGCATTCTGGAATTGCTTAACTGTGAATGAGAAGGAAGGATTTGTCCATGGATTGAGGTTCACAAAGAAGAAATATAACAGTGGAAATGTTTCTGATGGTTCGATTGTTGATTCTATCGATGATGTTAAGAAGATTTCTTTGGTTAGCCAAAGGAATGAGCTGCTTTTGAACTGGAAAGATCTGAGTAATAAGAAAAAAGAGAAAGTTTTCCACAAGCTCTGTACTAGCAAAATGAAGAAGAAGGTTGAAGCTAATTTTGGGAAGGTTCGTATTCCTATTAAACCTTCTTCTACTCTGTTTCCTGCTGCAGTTAATATGAAGAAATCAACTGAGTTAGAAGCGTCCGATGGTCTTCAAAAAGTCGGAGAAACTGTGATTAATCTTCTGCCTGAAGGAGTTCCTAATCTTAATTTGAATGAACCTGTAATTGTTGATCTTAATAACATCTGTTCAATGCAAAATTTGGTTAAGGAGAAGAAGGAGAAAAGGAAGATTGAAATTGATGAAATGGTGAGCAGGCAGCTGGAACAAGTTTGTAATGAGATCATTTATCATTTTCCCAGCAAGTTCAGTCATCTTGAAATTGCTAATGAGGGGGAATTTAGATTCAATTATGTTGATCCGGAAGAAGAGGGTAATAATGTCCAAATGGCTGTTGATGATAAAGAGGGTATAATAGGAAATAATCGAAACAGTAATGGTGGGTTACTCATTTCAGAAGTTATGTTAGAAGAAATGAAATCAGGGGAAATGAAGAATAAGTCGAGTATATCATGTCCAAATTTGAGTAATGTGGATCCAAAAGTTAATGAACCAATTTCTTATGCTGAAAAAGTTAGTGGTAAGAAACTTAATGCTGCTAATCTTATTTCTAAAATCAAGAAAAATGTTGATCTTCCTGTTGGTGTTGTGGAGATGCCTTTGTGTGATATCCTTAAAGGTTGCAGTCCCTTTAAGACAACTCTTTATGGGTATTTTATCGACAAACATGTGAACTTTTTCAATGTTAACAAGTTTGCGCATAATACGTGGAAAAAACATGGGTTGGAAGAGGTCATGGTAAATGAAGAAGGGATTTATTTTTTCAGATTTAGCTCGGAACAAGGTATGCTAAATGTTTTGGAAGGGGGTGTGTGGATGATTTTTGATAGTGCTCTTATTGTGAGAAGATGGACTACAGGAGTAAGCTCAATCAAAGATCAACATGACAAGGTTCCTGTTTGGGTGAAAATTTATAATGTCCCTTTGGAATATTGGAATGGGACTGGGCTTAGTCATATTGCATGGGAGATTGGAAAGCCATTAGATGTTGATGCCCACACTGCCAAGATGTGTCAAGAGCATTGGGGAAGGCCAGCTTTTATGAGAATCCTAATTGAAATGTCGGCTGCTAAAGATTGGCTCAAAGAAATTGAAGTTTATTCTTCGGATCTTGTTACTGGTGATAGAATTTCGTCCAAATGTAAAGTTGAATATGCTTGGAACCCTTCAAAATGTTCTCACTGCAAAGTGTATCGACATAAGGATTCTAATTGTGGAATTTTGTTAGCTAATCAAGTTAATGAAATTAATAATAATAGTAAAAAGGAGGATAATTTGAAGGGAGTCAAGATTGATCTTATGCAAGTTTTAATTGATAGCACAAAAAAAGTTGAAGTGGATGATGAGGGATTTCAAAAAGTTGTTAAAAAGAACAAAGGGAATAATGCTGGGGAAAAATGGAAAGCTGAAACAGGGAAGAAGAATCAGAATGTTGGGCAAGGGCAAAATGGGAAAATGCAAAGGAATGGTAATGATGGGAATGGTTCGAACAATGGGAATCAAGGGCAAAATTGGAATAAACAAGGAAAAGCTGGAGTCAATTACGGTGAAAATCGAGTGAATAAAGGAAAAGGTAATCAGGGGTATTTTGGGAAAAGTCAAAATGGGAATGGCAATTTCAATGGAGTTGTTTTCGAAAAAGGGCAGAACAGTAATAATAATAATAATAACAATAATTGGAAAATGGAAAAAGAAACAGGGATGTTTGGGAAAAAAAGGGTTATCAGGGGAATTCATTTAATCGCACTATTCAGGGGACTAAACAGAAAGAAGAAATAGAGGTAAAAGTTGATATCGGGCAAAAGTATATTCCGAAATCAGGGCCTGATTTAAAAATAAGTTCCAATTTTGATGTGAATTCTCGATCTTTGAAGGATTTTGATTCTGATAAAATTGTTTCTAAAAATAAATTCGATGTTTTGGAAGATATGGAAGAGGAGAATCCTTTTGTTTTTTCTAAGGAAGGAGTTAATGAAGATGATTTGGCTTACTTGAACATAGTTGATCAAATGGATGTTATAGGAGGTATCCCTTTGACTGATACCAATTTGGAAGCCTTTCCCAATGATGCTTAGTTTTGGTATATGGAATATTAGGGGTGTTAATTTGGCCCCTAAGCAAAAAGAAATAAAAAATTTGATAAAGGAGAATAATTTGAGTCTTCTAGCTGTTCTTGAATCCCAAGTTTGTGCTAGTAAACTCGATGAGAAGTGTGATAAGATCTTTGGGTCATGGAAGTGGGTTGCTAATAATAGAAATAAGGGAAATACTACACGTATTATTGTTGGATGGAATTCTAATTGGTTTGATGTTAACTTGATTGATCTTAATGATCAAGTTATACATTGTAAAATTAGTTTTCCTTCTAATAATAAGTATGTTTTCTGTTCCTTTGTTTATGCTGCTAATAAATATATTGATAGAAGAGTTTTATGGTCTTCGCTCAAGCATTTCAAAGATTTTGTTCGTGATGATCCTTGGATTATAGGAGGGGATTTCAATGTCATGCTTAATCTCAATGAAAGCACTGTCGGTTCTTCTAGGTTTTCTATAGGCATGGAGGATTTTCATGATTGCATTAATTGTCTTGAAATTCAAGACATTAATTGTAATGGGCTGAACTATACCTGGAATCAAAAGCCTCGTGGAAAAAATGGCATTTTAAAGAAGCTTGATAGGGTCATGGGTAATTGTAGACTTTTTGATGATTTCCCTTCTATTTATGCTTCATTTCTTCCTTATGGCATTTCTGATCATAGCCCTGTGGTTATTAAAATTCCTTTGAAGATGAAGTTCAAAGTTTTACCTTTCAAGTTTTCTAATGTTCTTACTAGCTGTCCGGAATTAAAGGTTTTGGTTGAATCCCATTGGAATGCTGAAATAAAAGGGATTAAAATGTTTCAATTGGTTCAAAAACTCAAAATTCTTAAAAAGCCTATCCGAAAGTTGTTAAGAAATCAGGGTCATCTGTCTGAAAAGGTTGCTCATTGTCGTAAAGAACTTGAAGCTGTTCAAGCTGATCTCGATAAAGATCCGTTCAATTCTGAGCTTAGGGATTTGGAGGCTATTTTTCTTGATGAGTTTAATAAGGCCTATGCTGAAGAAGAAAGTTTTTTAAAGCAAAAAGCGAAAGTGGGATGGCTAAAGGAAGGAGATAGTAATTCTAAATATTTCCATAAAGTTGTCAAAGGCAAAATAATCAGAAACAATATCAAAGTTGTTATGAATGATGAAGGGAATTGGATTGAAGGTGAAGATGTGCCCAAAGTTTTTATCGAGTATTTTTCTAATTTTTTGGGGGCTGCGATTCCTTGTGCTGAGATCAATAATCCTCATTCTTTGTTTTCTAAAAAGCTTGATCTTGTGCAAGCTGTTGAAATGGTTAAGGTGGTAACTGATGAGGAAATTAAGAATGCGCTTTTTGATATTGATGATGATAAGGCTCCTGGGCCTGATGGATTTTCTGCAAAAAATTTTTAAGTCTATGTGGACTGTTGTTGGAAATGATTTTTGCCAAGCTGTCAAGGAATTTTTCTGCAATGGTCAGTTACTCAAAGAAGTCAATGCCACTGTTATTGCTTTAATTCCTAAGATTGATACTCCTGGGAAGGTGAGTGATTATAGGCCGATTTCTTGTTGTTCTGTTATTTATAAATGCATTAGTAAGATTATTGTTGGAAGAATATGGAATCATTTGTGTTCTATTGTTTCTGACAATCAATCCGCTTTTATTCCTGGTCGTTCAATTGTTGATAATATTTTGTTATCGCAAGAGTTAGTCAAGGGGTACCATCGTGACAGAGGGTTTTCTCGATGTGCTATGAAGGTGGACATTCAAAAGGCTTATGATACGGTTAATTGGTCCTTTCTTCAAGACATTCTTTTTTTCTTTGGATTTCACCCTGTTATGATCAAATGGATAATGAGCTGTGTTAGTACACCCTCTTACATGTTAAGTATTAATGGTACTTTTCATGGTTTTTTTGAGGGTAAGAGGGGTCTTAGACAGGGTTGTCCCCTCTCTCCCTATTTGTTTACTCTTGTCATGGAAATATTTAATTTGATAATTCAAAGAAGAATTCGCAATGAAAAGATGTTCAAATATCACTGGAGTTGTAAAAAGCAAAAAATCACTCACCTTTGTTTTGCAGATGACCTGATGATTTTCTGTCATGGAAATAAAGCTTCGGCTAGGGTGGTTAAAGAAGCGCTTGATGAATTTGCAGGGGTGGCAGGGCTTTTTCCAAATCTTGCTAAAAGTCACATTTTTTTCGGAAATGTTAAGGATAATATAAAGAATAAGATTCTTCGAACTCTTTCTTTTGTGGAAGGAAAGCTGCCAATGAAATATTTGGGATTACCTTTGATCTCCACAAGGCTCTTTATTAAAGATTGTAAAAGACTTGTTGATAAAGTTAGGAAAAGAATTGGAGATTGGAAAAATAAGTTTCTTTCTTATGCTGGAAGATTGCAGCTTATCTCTTCAATTCTCTTTTCTCTTCCTGTGTACTGGGCCTCTAGTATGCTTATTCCTATTAGTACAATCAAGGAAATTGAAAAGATGATGAAGAATTTCTTATGGAACCATGATGAATCAAAAAAAGGAAGAGCTAAAGTGGCATGGTCGTCTATTTGCAAACCTGTGAATAAGGGAGGATTGGGTCTTAGAAGTCTTAGAGTTTGGAACAAGGCTATCTTATCTAAACGGATTTGGTTAATTATCTCTGAGGCTGATTCTATTTGGGTAAAATGGGCCAAAATTAATCTTTTAAAAGGGAGAAGTTTTTGGGATATAGAGAAAAAGAATGGGCTTAGTTGGAGTTGGCGGAATCTCATTAAGCTAAAAGATGTGGTTCGTGTTCATTTCTGTAATAAAATTGGTGATGGAGCTACAACTTTTATGTGGTTTGATGATTGGCATCCGCTGGGACCTTTCTCTTATGTTCTCTCTCCTAGAGAAATTTCGCAAGCTGGATTCAATATTTCTAATAAGGTCAAAGATGTTATGGTTGATGATTCTTGGTTTTGGCCTGGTGAATGGTGTGATCTAATTCCTCAGCTTAGGAATTTCAATCTTCCTGTTCTTGATTCTCTTAATTCTGATAAAGTTATGTGGAGGAATAAATCTGGGAAAATGTTTGAGTTTAGCATTAAAAAAGCCTGTGAAGATCTTGCTGATTTTGGTCCTGATGTGTCGTGGGTCCATTTGGTTTGGTTCAAGCATAGAATTCCAAGACACAATTTTATATTGTGGCTTGCTATTCAGGAGAGACTCATGACACAGGATAGAATGAGATTTTGGGATAAGAATAAAAATCTTAATTGTGTTTTTTGTAATGAACAGTCTGATTCGCACTCTCATTTGTTTTTTGAGTGTCCCTTCTCTAAATTTGTCTGGAAAGTTGTGATTGATAGAGTGGAGATTAAAATTAAATCCCATAGCTGGATGGAATTGATTGAAGAACTTCAGGGGCTGCTTAAGGGTAAAAGTATTCAAGTGTTCATTGTGAAAATTGCTTTTGCTGCTTCTGTTTATTATGTTTGGAGAGAAAGAAATATTAGGCTTTTTAGGAAAGGAAAGAATGAGGGGATGAAAGTTGTTTTGAATATTTTTGAAGATATCCGCCTCAAGCTTATTGGTCTCAAAAGTGAATTTTTGGGGTTTGATAATGAAGTTAAAAGGAAGTGGGGTGTTCCTATGGGAAAGGAGAATCATGATTTTTTTTGATGATTAAAGGAATTGACGGTTATGGGTTTAGCAATTTTCCTTTAAAAATTGCTTTGCTTATCGGTTGGATCCCGATTTTCTGGAGGAATTTTCCTCTAGAAGTGGTTTTTCTCATGCAAATGGGTTTTATCCCCATTATTGGTTGTTTTCCTCCTTGGCAACTTGGAGTCTCCACCTCGGTGGGTGTCACTGCTAGTTCGATTAGCAAGTGGTGGGATAATTACCCGTTAATACCAGGGATTGGGTACGTTATCCTTAAACTGTACCACATTCAGGTTGGTTGTTTCCTTTGTTTACATAAAAACAACCACTTTTTATTGTCTTGGAATGCTTGTATGGTTAATGCTATCCGGTTTATCCCGGATTTCATTGGTAGATTTACCTTTGAAGTGGTTCTTTTCTTGATACAAATGGGTTTGATTCCCATTTTTGGTTGTTTTCCTCCTTGGCAACTTGGAGTCTCCACTTCGGTGGGTGCCACTGCTAGTTCGATTAGCAAGTGGTGGGATAATCACCCGGTAATACCACGGATTGGGTACGTTTTCCTTAAACTGTACCACAAACAGGTTGGTTGTTTCCTTTGTCTTCATAAAAACAACCACTTTTGGATCCTTAGGGATTCTTATCTTGGTATTTGCTTTCTGGTTTATCCCATAATTCATTGGAATTTTTCCTTTGAAGTGGTCAATTTTTTAAAGCAAATGGGTTTGATCCCTGTTAGTTGGAATCTTCTTCCTAGGCAACTAGGAATCTCCACTTTAGTGTGTGCCACTGCTAGTTCGATTAGCAAGTGGGGGGATTTTTACCCGTTAATACACTGGATTGGGTACGTTAACCTTAGACTGTACCACATTTGGGTTGATTGTTTCCCTTGTTTTCAAAGAAACAACCACTTTTGGATCGTTTTTTCTTCTTGGTTTTACCAAGTTTTTAATGCAAACCGGTCTATCCCGGTTATCATTGGTAATTTTACCTTTGATGTGGATTTTGAAGGTTCAATTCTTAATTATTTAGGAATTAACCTTCAGGGGTATTTTTGGAATATTCCCATTAAAAAAGGAATTGACGGGTTTCTTATCTTTGGAGTGATTCTTAAGAAGAGTGTTGGCGGATTGGAAATTTATGACCTTGGTGATTGTGATTTTTCCGGTTCTATGAGCTCTTTTTTCGTTAGAAGATGGGTTACTCATCAAGGGCATTTTTGGAATTTTTGGTTTATTCCTTTGGAAGAATTTTTGAAAATTAATTGGAATAGTTTGTGCAAGATAGAGTTTGGAGAAAATTTGAAGAATCTTTGGAAATGGTGGGATTTGATTGGTCATACCGGTTTTAGCATCATACTTTCATGGAATTGGAAGATTTTTGATTTAGTTAAAGAGGATATTGGAAAATTTGTGGAAGATCTTATTGACAATTTTAGGAATTGTTTCAAGAATTTTGTGAAGGATATTGGGCTTATTTTTTGGAGCATATGGGTTTTTCAAGTAAAGATTGGAAAGAAGTTCAACAATTGGTTTTTGGAGATGATTGGAAAGTATTGCATGAAGAGTAAAGCTCAAAGTTCAAAGTTAATTGCTATTCTTGGATTTATTCCGGTTTGGAGAATTTTGAATTTTTATGATGGTTTGATTGATTTGGCTAATGATTCTCTTGATTTGGAAGTTCCTTGGATGTTTTGTAAGATTGATATTACCCAAACCTTGGATTATATGTTTGAGTATGAGGCCATTTTTTGGGATTTGGTTTGGTGGAGGTTTAAAGGCTACTTGAAGATTGAATATTTTGAAGATTTCACAAGATGGAAGATTTTTGATATGGAGCTAATTGTTTATTTCTTTGGAAGCTATGTTTGGTTTCATACTTTGCTTTGGAGTTGGACATGGAAATGGATTGGTTGGTTTTTGTTAGATAGGTCTTTTTGTCCTTTTAAAAATTATTGTTTAGATTAGTTTTTAGTTGTTTGTTAGGTTTTTGTAGTTAGTTTTTTTTGGGGCGGTTGCCCTCTCTCCTTTTGTAATTTTTCTTTCTTTTCAATAAATTTTGCCAAGGGGTCTCCCCTTTTATCCAAAAAAAAAACCCTAAACCCTAAACCCTAAACCCTAAACCCCAAACCCCAAACCCCAAACCCCAAACCCCATACCCTAAACCCTAAACCCCAAACCCCAAACCCCAAACCCCAAACCCTAAACCCCAAACCCTAAACCCTAAACCCCAAACCCCAAACCCCAAACCCTAAACCCCAAACCCTAAACCCCAAACCCTAAACCCTAAACCCTAAACCCTAAACCCTAAACCCGAAACTCGAAACCCAAAACCCGAAACCCGAAACCCGAAACTCTAAACCCCAAACCCCAAACCCCAAACCCTAAACCCCAAACCCCACACCCCAAACCCTACACCCCAAACCCTACACCCCAAACCTCAAACCTCAAACCCTAAACCCTAAACCCTAAACCCTAAACCCCAAACCCCAAACCCCAAACCCTAAACCCTAAACCCAAGTCATTTTGCAAAAAAATTTCTCTCTCTAACTTTCTCTCTCTAAGATTTCTCTCTCGTTTTTCCAGGTTTTGCGTGTGACTTGGCGGAAGATTTTGGCTGATCGGAGTCAATCTGGTGCCGGAATTTCCATCTCATTGCAAGGATTGTATTCAGTGAGCTTCATTTACGATCTGTGTAGGTGAAGATTCAATGTTTGGAAAATTTGGAAGTATGTTCGGCATGAATTCCACTGACCCTCCTGATCCAGATTACAAAAAGTTGTATGAAGATGAATTGGAAGCTGATGTTGGAGCTAGGAGAAGAGGTAGAAGAGCGATGCACAAAGAAATTTCGCCATACTCTGGAGTTAAACCTCTCAGATTGAAAAATAAAATTGAAGCAAAAGCCAACCGATTAGAAGAAGAGAAGAAGTACTTGAATTCAAAATCATCCTTTGAAGGTTCGAAGGTGGGTTTAAGAGCAGGAATACGTGAAGTAATTAAATCAAGCTATGGGAAAGAGAATGTTGATCCAGATATCATCAAATCGGAACTTGATGCTTTGGATAAGGCGATCGCTGAAGAGAAAAAGAAAATGGAAGAGGAAAAGGGTTTTGTTCTACTTCAAGTCACATCGGATATGGTTAAGGGATTTAATTCATCGAAGAATATGGCGATGGGATCTTCTTCTTCAGCTCCTGGTTCCATGATCGAAACAAAAAGTGACAAGGGTATTTTGGGAAAGTCTCCATTATCGCAGGCTGTTCCTATAAATTCAGGTCCCCCTTCGATCTCTGATGCTAATCTTAATGTCCCAATCAGTTGTCCTATTAATTGTAATGATGAAGATATGAAAGATTTAATGAATGAAAGTGAGAATCTGGATAATGACGCTGGTAACAATGCGAAAAAGGAACAGGGAGTTAATTTCTTGAAGATGGATTTTTTTAAGCCTGTCATATCCCCTGCAACTAAACTGGTTAGTGATTTCAACAAAAAATCTTATGCTCGTATGGTAGAAGCTACAAACACTGTGGTTGATCTAAACATCAAAGTAATTCCAAAAGTTGATGGGAAGCCTAATGGGAAAGTTGAATTGCCTTATGCGGATCTTATGCTTGGTGGAGCTCCTTATCATGCTACGCTTTATGGTTTTTTTGTGGGAAAGAAACTTGCGTTCCCAACTGTCAATCATTTCTCTTTTAAGATGTGGAAGATTTTTGGATTGAAGGATATAATGGTAAATGATGAAGGGTTCTTTTTCTTCAAGTTTGATTCAAAGGAAGGTATGATGAGTGTGACATCCCCAAAATCTTGGCCAGAAAAGACCGATTTTCATTTATGCTTTTAAATATTTTCAGAGTAAATCCTTTTGATTTGAAAGAGTTGCGGAATTTGTTCCCAAAAACAAAACATGATAAAACATTGTTTACCGAAGCATTTCATAAAAGAAATGTATTTTCATTATAATCAAAACTCGGGGTGTCATGTTCCGATACAGACCAATAAGCATAAACGAATACATTACAAGTCATATAACAAATATAAACATATGCAGACTTGTAAACAAAACAACTTGATGGTTCATCCATCTCATGCCTTTCCGCCACTACCTGTAATACAATTTAAAACTGAGTGGGTCAGGATTGGGAGCCTGGTGAGCATATAGGGTTTTCAACCCACAATAAATATCATATTTAATTTTCACCAACCAACAATAACCCAATTACCCATTCCCGTTATTCTCACTTTAATGTCCCTAAAACAACTAACATAAGGGACCTAGTCTAAGAATATTTCATCGGGGCGACAACACATGCTTCGGGGGTACCTCGGCAATATAAGTCAAATAAGGCAACCATGAGGGGGATGGAGTACAGCGAATGAACACCCAAGTTCATTAACACCTACAGGTGGCGAACCTGCTAATGTTTCCACAAGACTGTCTAGAATAGCCAGTGGTCGTCATCTAAACTCCGCTAGATGACTCAATCAAACAACAACGAGGCCTCTCATCTGTTTATTACACACCAACTGTCTACCCATGTTCTACCCAACATATTAGTAGATAAAAATATACATTTGTATACATAGTTTAAAGAAAAACTGTATAGCATGCTTTAATCAACACATATATCACATAACAGATGAGGCACACACACACACATAACACATATCTCATAAAGAAATAAGCAGATCTATAAGATAGAAGAGAGTGAATACTCATTCACACATAACACAACCAAATATATACACATAGCACGTATTTTATATAAAATACTTCGTATTATTGTATTAGAAGAAAATAACTACACACTCACACTTATAAACAACAATATAATTAATACACTCGAACCAAACTCGTATTATTATTGTGTTTAAGAAAGTTAGTATACACTCACTTGATCAGAAGATGATCGGACAACACTACGGCTTATAGAAGTAGTAATCCACAGCAGATCTAGAAGATCTCCTCGAAAATCGAACTTCTCGCGGGCAGAGCTTCGACTCGGGAACCACGCTTCTCGGGATCTTCGGGGTCTCGGGACTTGCCTCGGGGCTAGAGTATAATATCGGGGCTTCGGGGTAGCTTCGGCACGAAAAACGATGCAAAAGACTAGAGAGAAGAGAAGAAAATGAACAAGAAATGTGGCTGTCTTCGGATCCTTTATATAGAGGCTGGAACCTCGGAGTACGCGGGGCGTACTGCAGTACGCAGCGCGTACTGCGTTCGAAATCGTCATTGCATGCGTCATCCGAAGTGTCGACACTATCGGAGTTACGCGATAGCGTAACCTCGTACGCGGGGCGTACTCCGGATTACACCGGTGACTCGGCTTCGGATAATACCTCCGATTTTGATTTAAATTTAATTATTAAATGATTAATAAACTTCGGAAATTCATAACTTCTTCATACGAACTCCGTTTTCGACGTTCTTTATATCCACGGAAAGGTGAGACCACGCTCTACGACTTTCGTTTAGACTCCGTCGGCTAATTTTGACTTTATTTTTATTAATTATTTTTAATAGGCCGGGACAGAAACTTTCGTTATAAATTCATAACTTCTTCGTTTGACGTCCGTTCTCGCCTAACTTTTTATCGCTTCGATACCAACAATGAGATCTTCGATTCTCATTTAGATTGCTTCGGCTAAAAACCGCTCGATCTCAATTCGAGTATTTTAGGCTGTATACCGCTAAGCCGGAACTTCGATAAATCATAACTTCCTCATACGAAGTCAGATTTGGGCGTTCTATATATATTCGGAAACCGTCGTTTCAATTACTACAACATTAACCAAATATATTAAGTTTATTTTACACTTAAATTTTGACGCTTATTTTTATTCTTAATTAATCAAACCACATAATTAAGCAATTAAGCACAAAACACACAAAACTCAAATAATACAATCTTATTATTTCAAAACGGGTTACGGAGGTTAACCTAGACTATTACATTGCGAAAAATGGCAAGCCCGGAAACACAGGCGTTACAATGAGTGTCCTGGAGGGAGGTCCATGGCTTATTAATAATGTGCCTATGTTCGTTCAAAGATGGAGGCTAGGTCTAGTTCTGAGTAAACCTCAAATCAATTCAGTTCCTGTGTGGGTCAAAGTCTTTAATGTGCCTTTGGAGTATTGGAACAGCAAAGGAATCACATTGATTGCTAATGAGATTGGGAAGCCAATTGCTATGGATAAAATCACTCAGAAAATGTGTAATGAACATTGGGGAAGGCTAGCATTTATGAGATTTCTTGTGGAAATGTCAGCAGAATCAGAATGGATGAAAGAGTTAAGTGTTGTCTCAATTGACTTTGGGACAGGAGAAAAAGTTGAATCAAAATGCAGGGTAGAGTATGCGTGGAGGCCTGATGTTTGTAATCACTGCAAAGTTTATGGACATAAGAATAGCAATTATGGGATTTTAAATAGATTGAAAACCGATAATGTTGCTGATGAAGCTGTTAACTTAGAAGAAAATGGGAAAAAAGAGCAAGTTGGTGATGATGGTTTTATCTTAGTCACAAAGAAGAACAACAAAGGACAGAAGTTTAGTCCTGATGTGGTTATTAATGAAAATGGCAAAGTGGATTTGATTAAATCTTTGGAGGAAAGCACGATCCCTATTAGTGAAGGAGTTACTATTAGCAACAATGAAGGAATTTCAAAAGATGTGGATAATCAAGGAAAGGAAAAAAGCAAGCAAGTTAAAGAACAAGAAAGTCAAAAGGGAGCTCAAAAAGAAGATCGAATTAGTAAAGGAACTGATAATAGAAATAATGGGGGAAATTTCTCGAAATTTCCTGTGGGAAATCTTAAAAAAGATGGGAAAGAGAAAGGGGTATTTCAGTCAAAGGAGGGTAAAAGTGGTAAAATGAGTGGAACAGGGGTTTTTATCCCAAAAGAAAAACTGGGGACAAGAGTGAAGAATGTAATTGAAAATTTTAATGCCAGAAAAGAAGAAATGCAGGGGAAAAAAAGAAAAAGGCCAGAAAAAGGTATATGTTCCTAAGAAGCAAGTGGATATTAAAGTTAGTTCTAACTTTGATAATAAAGGTTCTACTTCTGGTAAAAGTGATCAAGATGAGATAATATCACAAAATCCTTTTGATGTTTTATCTGAATTGGGATTAAGGGATATGTCTTATTTAGATGAGATTGACCCGGAGATTTTAGCTGGAGGTGCCCAGGAGACAAGCACCGAAAATACAATTGTTGATCAATGATGATGAATATTGGATGCTGGAATGTGAGGGGTTCTAATTTAAGGCCTAAACATGAGGAAATAAAGAATGTGATCAAAAGTAATAATTTGTCTTTGTTTGCTATTCTTAAATCTCAGCTGAGATTTAATAAGCTGCAAATGACTTGCAATAAAGTTTTTGGAAACTGGATGTGGATTTCGAATCAAGACATGATCCCTAAAGGCACTCATATTATCATTGGATGGGACCCGGATGAAGTTTTTGTCATGCCGTTGGATGCTAATAGTCAGGTGATGCATTGTCAAGTCCTTTTCATTAAAGAGAATAAGAGGTTGTTTTGTTCTTTTGTCTATGCTTGCAATTATTATATAGACAGAAGGAAACTTTGGGATTCTCTGGAAAAACATTATTGTTTGGTTGCTGGTCATCCGTGGTTGATTGTTGGAGACTTTAATGTTGTTACTAAGGAACTTGTGGACTCGATGGCTAGTAATTCTAAAATATCGAAGGGTATGGTGGAATTTAACGAGTGCATCAATCGTATTGAAGTCCAAGATATTAATCGTAATGGTTTACATTACACTTGGAATCAAAGACCGCGTGGGGTTTCAAGGGCTTTGAAAAAATGTGACATCCCCAAAATCTCGGCCAGAAAAGACCGATTTTCATTTATGCTTTTAAAATAATTTCAGAGTAAATCCTTTTGATTTGAAAGAGTTGCGGAATTTGTTCCCAAAAACAAAACATGATAAAACAATGTTTACCAAAGCATTTCATAAAAGAAATGTATTTTCATTATAATCAAAACTCGGGGTGTCATGTTCCGATACAGACCAATAAGCATAAACGAATACATTACAAGTCATTCAACAAATATATACATATACAGACTTGTTGTCACACCCCCGAACCAGACGGCGGAAACGTCCGGGGGCTGTCGTGACTCAATTGAATACCATAACATTGAATATATATGAAACAAAACAACATTCGTCACCATTCATCAACATAATACAACCAGTAGTGTTTACATGTCATACATTGTTTGAGATATTACATTTCCAAAAATTAATATTGTTTGGTTCATTCAAAAATAAACTGCAACCGTCACTGAGCATGACTTCCCTTGACTCACTGGTTTCCTGAGAATACAAGTATTTTGAAAAACGTCAACATATGAAATGTTGGTGAGTTCATAAGTAGTGTTTGAAATCGAATGTTTATATTGTTTGAAAAACCACCAGAAAATCCGATATTTTCTGAAAAGAAAAGCTTTCAAAAACGTTTGTGAAGATCCATAGGTATGCTTGTTTGTTTCTATACTTGCAAAAATTGTTCATTTAAGATGTATGCGTTTAAAATCTGTATGTGATAAAAACCCTAGGGAAACCCGATGTTCCCCTAGTTCTTTTGAAATCCATTGAGTTGCGTTGAAACCATTACAAAAATAGTAGTATCGGTCCCAAGCGACGTTGGAAGGTTCTCGAGCATTGATTATTTACTACAAACCCGCATTACACAAATGCCCGGTTTATAGATATACCAACGATTCCCGAAGGCGTCGTCAGTACTAATCACGTTATCCAACCGCCCGGACAAGGTGTAGTCCCACATCCGAAGAGAAGGAGGTCACGAAGACCCCGGTAACTCCATTAATCGGTTGGGGAAAATATGTGTGCGAGGGGTCCCCGACCCGCCTCGTAAAATGTGTAGACTTTTCTAGCAATACCATGGCCCTTGGGGTCCAATGATACAAGCCATTGAAAGTCACCCTACGTCGTGCCAAGTCGGTAAAACTCAACACTTCGTAGAAAAAAAATGTCTTCGGGCCTTAAGATCAGGTCATTGGGCTAGCTAGGCCCAACAAACAAGATTTTACACTTTTGGGGCCCGAAGATGGTGCGTAGACGTCTGTGCACACTCGTATGTATGTGTATTACCAATCGTTATTTGTATGTATCAAAGAGTTAGTAGTTGTAGATTTCCATTGGCTCGAGACCGAGCCAATTCGTTTAGCAACGACTTTTGGTATTGTAATGAGTTGTATTTCGTTGGTAGTCGAGGTATCGTTATTTGATCAAATTGTACATAATGAATCAGCCTTGAAATATTTTTGTTTTCAGCCCCTCATTATTTGTAAAATTTACATTTTCAACCCTTTTATTTAAATATTTCCCGGTTTGGTCCTTAAATTATTTTTCTTGACATTTTAACACCAAAAATTATTGAAATTAATATTTTCCAGCATATTTTTCAAAGAAAACAGTTTAAGTCCCTGAAAATGCAGTTTTTCTCGGTTTAGTCCATCTTTTCGCAATTTTGACAATTTTGGCCCAAAATGGAAAATTTTTGCAACTTTGGTCCTTTTTAAATTTAAAAAGCATTTTAAACCTTTGAAAAGGATTTGGAACACTTATAGTCCACTGTTTTACAGAATTTCACAGTTTTGGCCCTTCAAAACAGAAAAATTCGCATAATGGGCCTTATTGGGCCGAAATTTACATTTTTAGCCCAATAGGCTTGAAATTTATGTTTTTAGTCCACTAATTGAATAGAATTCCAGAAATAGTTTTATGAAAACTGTTTTGGCACATTTCAACCATCAGAAACTGTAAAATGTCAATTTGGGCCCTTAATTTTGTATTTTTCACATTTTTGGCCCAAAATGTGTGTTTTTAGCTTAAAGGAAATTGTTGCTAACCACTTGGCTATTTATCTAGTATCACTTATTATGTAGGAACATATTTGAAGCTAATATCATAAAACATGAGTTATATCTCGGTTTTGAGGGGTTTAATGGCTAGATCCAACATAAAAACACATATAAGCATACATATAAGCATGGAAATCATACAATGCATACAAATACATATAGATCTACACTTTCACTTGTATTCCCCCCCACAAAAACTCTTAAAAACAGAAAATAGGGGTATGAATCTCACCTTGAGTGGGTAGTTTCGGTTCTTGAAGAAAAATTGGAAGAAATGAAGTGATTTTTGGCCCTTGCACTCCTTGATGAACCTTTCGAGATTAGGGGGGGTTTCTAGGGTGCAAGATCACGGTTTTTACATGGATTAGGAAGAGATTTTGATAACAAAAGAATTTAAACCATAGATCTATGAATAATCTTACCTTAGATGATGATTTACTTGCAAAATCCTCTTGGAAAGTCCCTAAATTTCGAGATCTTTGGAGAGGGGAGGGAAGGAGAGTTCTTTGAGTGTTCTAGAGAGAAAGTTGAGATATTTTGGTGTGTGTGATGATGCTTGGCCGAGAGCAAGAAGGGAGGAGAGAAAGAAATGACTCTTGAAGTGATACTTGCATGGGTGTATGTGATTTGTGCCTAGAAATCCATTAGGTAATAGTGAGGTGGCAACCAAAGTCAACCTCCCCTTGGATTTGGGCCTTGGGCCGAGAATATGAAGGGGAAAGAGGAAAAATTTGGGCTTTTGCCCCCAAGCCCAACATTAGAGGTAATTAGGGTGTGTTTTGAGTCTAAGGAGTGTGGTAGGATTTTTATGTTTTTCTTGAACTAGTTTTAGGTTATTCATGTATCAAGGCTTTTAATTTATTTAATTCTAGGCCCAACATGACCTAAAATGTTAAAATAAATAAGTGTGGGTCCAATTAGAGCCCAATTAGGGTTCTAAGCCCATGATAGTCTAGTTGGAAGCTTATTGGCCCATTTGGATCCAATAAGGAAGTTCTAGCCTAAAATTAGACTTAATAAGAACTTCTAGGGTCTCCAATTGTTTGATGACTATTTGTACTCCTAGTATGTTGTATTTGATTGAAGTTTTTGATTCACATTAACTTGAATGTGTAGATTACATAGCTTAAAATTTACAGTTGTGACATCATCCCCCCGTTAGAGGGAATTTCGTCCCGAAATTCTGTTTGAAAGCTAGATTTGAGAAAACTAGAATAGGTGAGGGTACTTCTGCTTCATCTGATCTTCGCGTTCCCACGTGAATTCTGGCCCACGCTTTGCGTTCCATCGTACCTTCACGATCGGGATGCGACTCTGCTTAGTACGCTTCACCTCCCTGTCCATGATTTCGATTGGTTCTTCGACGAACAGGAGATTCTCATTGATTTCGATTTCGTCAAGAGGAATGATAAGAGTTTCATCTGATAGGCACTTTTTCAGGTTAGAAACATGAAACACGGGGTGCACACCGTTTAGCTCCGGGGGTAGTTGTAGTCTGTAGGCTACCGGACCTATTCGGGCGACGATTTCGAAAGGTCCAATGTACCGTGGGTTTAGCTTTCCTCGTTTTCCGAAACGTATAACTCCTTTCCAGGGTGAGACCTTCAACAATACTCGATCACCGACCTGGAATTCTAAGGGCTTTCGCCGTTTATCAGCGTAGCTCTTCTGCCGGTCGCGCGATGCCTATAATCGAGCTTTGATCTGGACAATCTTTTCTGTGGTCTCGCGAATAATCTCCGGTCCTGTCATTGCCCTATCCGACGTATGTGTTCCTGCTAGCTGGGTGTCACCTACTTCAGCCCAACATAACGGTGATCTACATTTACGCCCGTACAGTGCTTCGAAAGGGGCCACCTTAATGCTCGAATGATAACTATTGTTATATGAAAACTCGATCAACGGTAGGTGGGTATCCCAAGACTTTCCGAAGTCTATCACACATGCACGAAGCATATCTTCAAGCGTCTGAATGGTTCGTTCGCTTTGACCGTCCGTTTGTGGGTGATACGCGGTGCTCATGTCCAGATGAGTTCCCATTGCCTTGTGGAGCGACTGCCAAAAGCGTGACGTGAATCTACTGTCCCTATCTGAGATGATAGATTTTGGCACTCCATGAAGTCTTACAATCTCTCGTAGGTACAAACGCGTCAGCCTCTCCATCTTGTAGGACTCTTTGATGGGCAGGAAATGGGCAGATTTCGTCAGTCGGTCGATTATTACCCATATGGTGTCTAATCTGTCCGACGTCTTGGGTAGCTTGGTCACGAAGTCCATAGAAATCCCCTCCCATTTCCACTCAGGGATTGCCGGTTGTTGTAACAATCCGGAAGGTTTCTGGTATTCCACTTTTACTTTGGCACACGTAAGGCACTTACTAACATAAGTTGCGATTTCCGCCTTCATGTTAGGCCACCAATAGTGCTGCTTAATGTCCAAATACATCTTGTCCGAACCAGGATGAATGGAGTATCGTGTCTTGTGGGCTTCCTTCATAACGATCTCTCTGAATCCTCCGATTTTTGGAACCCAAATGCGGTTCATGAAGTAGTATACCCCATTCTCTTTGACTTCCAGGTTCTTCTCCATTCCGCGCAATGCCTCGCTAGTTCTATTTTCCGCTTTCATAGCCTCTGCCTGGACTGATGCAATTTGAGTGGTCAGATGAGGCTGAATGGTTATCGAGTGCGTTTTCGTACGTCGATTTGTGTATTCCTTTCGACTTAATGCGTCAGCTACCACGTTGGCCTTGCCTGGATGGTACTTGATCTCGCATTCGTAGTCGTTTAACAATTCCACCCATCTTCGTTGTCTCATGTTCAGCTCCTTCTGATTCAAGATGTGCTGGAGGCTCTTGTGGTCCGTAAAGATGGTGCACTTTGTACCGTACAGGTAGTGCCTCCAAATTTTTAGGGCGAAGACCACAGCTCCCAGTTCTAGGTCATGGGTCGTGTAATTTACTTCATGCGCCTTTAGTTGACGGGACGCATACGCTATCACTCTTCCACGTTGCATGAGAACGCAACCTAGGCCTTGATTTGACGCGTCACAGTAAACTACAAAATCTTCCGTTCCTTCAGGTAGAGATAGTACAGGAGCGCTGCAAAGAGCTTGCTTCAAGGTTCGAAACGCAATCTCTTGTTGGTCTGTCCACTTGAATGGCACACACTTTTGCGTAAGCAAGGTAAGTGGCTTGGCGATCTTTGAGAAGTTTTGGATGAATCTTCTATAGTAGCCTGCTAGGCCTAAGAACTGACGAATTTCTGTGGGCGTAGTCGGAGTTGCCCATCCTTCCACAGCTTTGACCTTAGAAGGGTCCACATGAATTCCGTCTTGGCTAACTACGTGGCCTAAGAAGTTCACACTCCGAAGCCAGAACTCGCACTTGGAGAGTTTGGCGTAAAGCTTTTCCGATCGCAGCGTTTCTAGGACTTGTCGAAGATGTTGGCCATGCTCCTCTTTGCTTCGAGAATAGACGAGGATGTCATCGATAAACACAATGACGAAGTTGTCCAGGAACGGTCGACAGATTCGATTCATTAGGTCCATAAATGCGGCGGGTGCATTTGTTAGACCGAAGGGCATTACGACGAATTCGTAATGTCCATAGCGGGTTCGGAAAGCGGTTTTAAGAATATCTTCTTCTCGGACCTTGAGTTGATGGTATCCGGACCGTAGATCTATTTTAGAAAAATAGCTAGCTCCTTGGAGCTGGTCGAATAAATCATCGATTCGCGGGAGTGGGTAGCGGTTTTTGACAGTGAGTTTGTTCAACTCTCTGTAGTCGATGCACATTCTGAAAGATCCGTCCTTCTTTTTGACAAAGAGCACCGGAGCTCCCCATGGCGAGTAGCTAGGTCGGATAAATCCCTTGTCCAGAAGCTCACTGAGTTGGCTGGATAATTCCTGCATTTCAGCAGGTGCCAACCGATATGGTGATTTAGCGAGGGGAGTCGCTCCTGGAACGAGGTCGATTCGGAATTCAACCTGTCTCTCTGGGGGTACTCCTGGAAGATCTTCGGGAAACACGTCCGGATATTCACACGCTACCGGGATGTCTTGGATGTTAGTTTCTTCTTTGGTCTTGTCCACTATGTGGGCCAAGAACGCTAAATTGTTCTTTCGCAGATGTTTTTGTGCTTTGATGCACGAGATAAGGCGGAGATTCGTACTGGGTTTGTCTCCGTAAATTACTAGGGTTTCGTGATTTGGGAGACGAAGGCGAACGGCCTTCTCGTGGCACAAAATCTCGGCATGGTGGGGGCTTAACCAATCCATGCCGATAATCACATCGAAACTCCTAATTGCTACTGGCATTAGATCTATTCGAAAGACGTGCTGGTTAAGGGTTAAGGTACATCCGATGTAGATTTCCCTAGTGGATTCGGTTTTCCCATTGGCCATTTCCACCGTATAGGTTTCATTTAGCTTTTGGGGTTTTTGTTTTAGTAAATGTTTAAACTTCTCGCTTACGAAACTTCGCTCCGCTCCGGTATCAAATAAGATGCATGCATGAGTGTGGTTTAGGAGAAACGTACCGGTCACAACTGCGGGATCTTGAACTGCATCACTCTGACCCATAGTCAGCATTCTTCCTGTTCCTCTGTTTCCGGAGTTGTTGTTGTTGTTAGGGCAATCTCGACGAAAATGTCCCGTCCTTCCACACCCGAAACAGGTGTGGCTAGGCCCTGTGTTGTTGCCGCCGGCATTGGTGTTGTTGATGTTGCGGTGATTGTTGTTGTTGTTCTGGTTGTTTCCCTGACTCTGGTTCTGAGAAGGATAAGTCCTGCAGAACTTTGCAGTGTGTCCCCTTCGATTGCAACTGGTGCAATGGAACTCCCTACATTCTCCTTGGTGATGGAAACCGCACTTGTTGCATTTGGGATGAGTGCCGGAATAGGGTCTTGAAGTATTTGAAGTAGCTGAGGCTGGAGCATGTGATGTGACTGGTACCGGCGCAGTGACAGCATTAACTGCCACTGTTTGTTGCCTTTTTGAGGTCTCAGGGCCCTGACGTCCCTTTCTTTTCTGGTTCCATCCCTTCTTACCATCACTCTCCTTCTTCTTCTCAGTCTCCACTGGTTTTTCGCCCCTTTTGTGGTTATGATCATACAGCCTCTTTGCCAATCTCTTCGCACTGTCAAAAGTTTCAGGGTTCGCAGCTATCACATTCCCTTGAATGGGGGATGTCAGTCCCCAAATGAATCGTTCAATCTTCTTCCCCTCTGATGTGATCATACCCGGGCACAACAGAGATAGTTCGCTGAATCTCGATATGTAAGCATCGATGTTCCCATTCTGTACCGTGAGATTCCATAGTTCCTGCTCCATCTTCTGTATTTCGCCTCGGGGGCAGTACTCAGCCGTCAACATCTCTTTCATCTCTGCCCAGGGAATAGAGTTGGCAACAGGGAGTGTCATAGCTTCTATGTGACCATTCCACCAGGTGAGTGCTTGGTCCACGAAAGTGCAGGCCGCGAACTTCACCTTCATCTGCTCGGGGCACTCGCATATCTCGAACACCGACTCTACCTTCTCGATCCATCGCTTTAGGGCGATCACTCCTCCGGTACCGTTGAAAGTTCGGGGTTTAGCGTTCGCAAAATCCTTGTAGGTGCACGTTTTAGTGAGTCCTTGGTTCGTCCCGTTGTTCGAACTTCCGGATCCTTGTCCGTTACCTCCTCCGTTGTTCCCTCGGTGAAGTTGTGCCATAGCTGCTGTGACCGCAGCAGACACGGCTGCCTGGAAAGCAGTGGAGTCAACTTCCGGCGGGGTTGGTTCGGGATTTCCGCGAGTAGCTGGGCGAGGCATCTTTCTGTCATGAAACGGAAAGATGTTGAGTGTACGTGGTTTTGGTGAGGTTATGATCCTATTAACTAGGTGTAGGGTACGAACCTAAGCATTACTATCATCAAGTATATAATCATAACAATTCAACACACAACAACTGTGAATATCATAGCGGAACACACAAAAGTTCATTAATATTATCCGTGTTTAGTACAAGAAAATTTGCTCGTAGGAGCATACATAAGTAATGCTAATCCGACAGCATAACGGCTCCATGAGTAGTGTAGTCACTTAAACATAGAGCCGGAGTACATAACATAGTTACTAATATCCTACTACGATAGGTCTATCCCTAACCGCGATGAGCTGCGTCAGGAGGTGGTGCCGAAGATGTGGATGCTCCCTGAAGACGAGCCACTAGGCGTTCTGCATCCTGAAGTCGAGATTCCCACCTTACCTGCCTCATGTGAAACTCCCGGAGGACGTCACGTGTCTCCTGCTCCGCACGCTCGACTCTAGTCCACAACCGGCGTACTTGATCAGCAGTGTCCTGAGCAAGGTCGCCGGTGTCCCGTAACCGTCTCACCATGACTGGTAGGGCTCGGTCGGCCGGTCCTCCGTCCCTCAAGTCAAAGAACTCGCGTGACGTGCCAAACGGGGGTCGCTGTCCCTGATGTCTGCTCCATCTCCAAAGATCCATGCCCCAAGGAGGGGTAGGTCCAGTGGGTCCCACACGATAAGCGGGTACCCTGATCGGGTAAGGGGGGTCGATGACCTCGGACTCTGCATCCGAATCACCCCCTTCGCTGTCATCGAGCTCCTCTTCGAAAGGTTCTTCGTCTTCTTCGGGTTCGGCAGGCTCGCCCTCGACTTCTGCTTCCGGTTCCCCATCTGATTCCTCTTCGGGGTCCTCCTCAGGTTCTTCTTCAGGCTCTTCCTCAGGCTCCTCCTCTAGCCACCCGTTGTTTCCCTGATTAGGGAAGTAGGGGTCTCCCGGGTGATGAAAACCAGCCATGCTGTCTGCGCGAGTACGTAATTATGCTACATTATTCCTAGGGTACTATGACTATTACACAGACTAAGCAAATATTCTCTTTTTGGGTGATATAGGGTAAAATTTTTAGGTTCCCTGGCTATTCCGATCTCATCAAGACGTGTGTTAGTTTTACCTTGGAGAGAATGTAGTTGATCAGGCTACATTCACTCCTTGGTATCACTAAGAACAGTCCCGAATTAACCGAGATACCAGTATTATGGTGTTTGATTCAGCGTTAAAGCTTTACTCCTAATGCAAGCAAGTGTATTTTATTCATTTGTTTTGTTCAGAGTTATGTTAGTCCCTCTTTTTGGTTTATAGTTGCATATCAATGTATGGCTCGACATGCTAGTTCACTATAAACAAAGCTCTGATACCAACCTGTCACACCCCCGAACCAGACGGCGGAAACGTCCGGGGGCTGTCGTGACTCAATTGAATACCATAACATTGAATATATATGAAACAAAACAACATTCGTCACCATTCATCAACATAATACAACCAGTAGTGTTTACATGTCATACATTGTTTGAGATATTACATTTCCAAAAATTAATATTGTTTGGTTCATTCAAAAATAAACTGCAACCGTCACTGAGCATGACTTCCCTTGACTCACTGGTTTCCTGAGAATACAAGTATTTTGAAAAACGTCAACATATGAAATGTTGGTGAGTTCATAAGTAGTGTTTGAAATCGAATGTTTATATTGTTTGAAAAACCACCAGAAAATCCGATATTTTCTGAAAAGAAAAGCTTTCAAAAACGTTTGTGAAGATCCATAGGTATGCTTGTTTGTTTCTATACTTGCAAAAATTGTTCATTTAAGATGTATGCGTTTAAAATCTGTATGTGATAAAAACCCTAGGGAAACCCGATGTTCCCCTAGTTCTTTTGAAATCCATTGAGTTGCGTTGAAACCATTACAAAAATAGTAGTATCGGTCCCAAGCGACGTTGGAAGGTTCTCGAGCATTGATTATTTACTACAAACCCGCATTACACAAATGCCCGGTTTATAGATATACCAACGATTCCCGAAGGCGTCGTCAGTACTAATCACGTTATCCAACCGCCCGGACAAGGTGTAGTCCCACATCCGAAGAGAAGGAGGTCACGAAGACCCCGGTAACTCCATTAATCGGTTGGGGAAAATATGTGTGCGAGGGGTCCCCGACCCGCCTCGTAAAATGTGTAGACTTTTCTAGCAATACCATGGCCCTTGGGGTCCAATGATACAAGCCATTGAAAGTCACCCTACGTCGTGCCAAGTCGGTAAAACTCAACACTTCGTAGAAAAAAAATGTCTTCGGGCCTTAAGATCAGGTCATTGGGCTAGCTAGGCCCAACAAACAAGATTTTACACTTTTGGGGCCCGAAGATGGTGCGTAGACGTCTGTGCACACTCGTATGTATGTGTATTACCAATCGTTATTTGTATGTATCAAAGAGTTAGTAGTTGTAGATTTCCATTGGCTCGAGACCGAGCCAATTCGTTTAGCAACGACTTTTGGTATTGTAATGAGTTGTATTTCGTTGGTAGTCGAGGTATCGTTATTTGATCAAATTGTACATAATGAATCAGCCTTGAAATATTTTTGTTTTCAGCCCCTCATTATTTGTAAAATTTACATTTTCAACCCTTTTATTTAAATATTTCCCGGTTTGGTCCTTAAATTATTTTTCTTGACATTTTAACACCAAAAATTATTGAAATTAATATTTTCCAGCATATTTTTCAAAGAAAACAGTTTAAGTCCCTGAAAATGCAGTTTTTCTCGGTTTAGTCCATCTTTTCGCAATTTTGACAATTTTGGCCCAAAATGGAAAATTTTTGCAACTTTGGTCCTTTTTAAATTTAAAAAGCATTTTAAACCTTTGAAAAGGATTTGGAACACTTATAGTCCACTGTTTTACAGAATTTCACAGTTTTGGCCCTTCAAAACAGAAAAATTCGCATAATGGGCCTTATTGGGCCGAAATTTACATTTTTAGCCCAATAGGCTTGAAATTTATGTTTTTAGTCCACTAATTGAATAGAATTCCAGAAATAGTTTTATGAAAACTGTTTTGGCACATTTCAACCATCAGAAACTGTAAAATGTCAATTTGGGCCCTTAATTTTGTATTTTTCACATTTTTGGCCCAAAATGTGTGTTTTTAGCTTAAAGGAAATTGTTGCTAACCACTTGGCTATTTATCTAGTATCACTTATTATGTAGGAACATATTTGAAGCTAATATCATAAAACATGAGTTATATCTCGGTTTTGAGGGGTTTAATGGCTAGATCCAACATAAAAACACATATAAGCATACATATAAGCATGGAAATCATACAATGCATACAAATACATATAGATCTACACTTTCACTTGTATTCCCCCCCACAAAAACTCTTAAAAACAGAAAATAGGGGTATGAATCTCACCTTGAGTGGGTAGTTTCGGTTCTTGAAGAAAAATTGGAAGAAATGAAGTGATTTTTGGCCCTTGCACTCCTTGATGAACCTTTCGAGATTAGGGGGGGTTTCTAGGGTGCAAGATCACGGTTTTTACATGGATTAGGAAGAGATTTTGATAACAAAAGAATTTAAACCATAGATCTATGAATAATCTTACCTTAGATGATGATTTACTTGCAAAATCCTCTTGGAAAGTCCCTAAATTTCGAGATCTTTGGAGAGGGGAGGGAAGGAGAGTTCTTTGAGTGTTCTAGAGAGAAAGTTGAGATATTTTGGTGTGTGTGATGATGCTTGGCCGAGAGCAAGAAGGGAGGAGAGAAAGAAATGACTCTTGAAGTGATACTTGCATGGGTGTATGTGATTTGTGCCTAGAAATCCATTAGGTAATAGTGAGGTGGCAACCAAAGTCAACCTCCCCTTGGATTTGGGCCTTGGGCCGAGAATATGAAGGGGAAAGAGGAAAAATTTGGGCTTTTGCCCCCAAGCCCAACATTAGAGGTAATTAGGGTGTGTTTTGAGTCTAAGGAGTGTGGTAGGATTTTTATGTTTTTCTTGAACTAGTTTTAGGTTATTCATGTATCAAGGCTTTTAATTTATTTAATTCTAGGCCCAACATGACCTAAAATGTTAAAATAAATAAGTGTGGGTCCAATTAGAGCCCAATTAGGGTTCTAAGCCCATGATAGTCTAGTTGGAAGCTTATTGGCCCATTTGGATCCAATAAGGAAGTTCTAGCCTAAAATTAGACTTAATAAGAACTTCTAGGGTCTCCAATTGTTTGATGACTATTTGTACTCCTAGTATGTTGTATTTGATTGAAGTTTTTGATTCACATTAACTTGAATGTGTAGATTACATAGCTTAAAATTTACAGTTGTGACATCATCCCCCCGTTAGAGGGAATTTCGTCCCGAAATTCTGTTTGAAAGCTAGATTTGAGAAAACTAGAATAGGTGAGGGTACTTCTGCTTCATCTGATCTTCGCGTTCCCACGTGAATTCTGGCCCACGCTTTGCGTTCCATCGTACCTTCACGATCGGGATGCGACTCTGCTTAGTACGCTTCACCTCCCTGTCCATGATTTCGATTGGTTCTTCGACGAACAGGAGATTCTCATTGATTTCGATTTCGTCAAGAGGAATGATAAGAGTTTCATCTGATAGGCACTTTTTCAGGTTAGAAACATGAAACACGGGGTGCACACCGTTTAGCTCCGGGGGTAGTTGTAGTCTGTAGGCTACCGGACCTATTCGGGCGACGATTTCGAAAGGTCCAATGTACCGTGGGTTTAGCTTTCCTCGTTTTCCGAAACGTATAACTCCTTTCCAGGGTGAGACCTTCAACAATACTCGATCACCGACCTGGAATTCTAAGGGCTTTCGCCGTTTATCAGCGTAGCTCTTCTGCCGGTCGCGCGATGCCTGTAATCGAGCTTTGATCTGGACAATCTTTTCTGTGGTCTCGCGAATAATCTCCGGTCCTGTCATTGCCCTATCCGACGTATGTGTTCCTGCTAGCTGGGTGTCACCTACTTCAGCCCAACATAACGGTGATCTACATTTACGCCCGTACAGTGCTTCGAAAGGGGCCACCTTAATGCTCGAATGATAACTATTGTTATATGAAAACTCGATCAACGGTAGGTGGGTATCCCAAGACTTTCCGAAGTCTATCACACATGCACGAAGCATATCTTCAAGCGTCTGAATGGTTCGTTCGCTTTGACCGTCCGTTTGTGGGTGATACGCGGTGCTCATGTCCAGATGAGTTCCCATTGCCTTGTGGAGCGACTGCCAAAAGCGTGACGTGAATCTACTGTCCCTATCTGAGATGATAGATTTTGGCACTCCATGAAGTCTTACAATCTCTCGTAGGTACAAACGCGTCAGCCTCTCCATCTTGTAGGACTCTTTGATGGGCAGGAAATGGGCAGATTTCGTCAGTCGGTCGATTATTACCCATATGGTGTCTAATCTGTCCGACGTCTTGGGTAGCTTGGTCACGAAGTCCATAGAAATCCCCTCCCATTTCCACTCAGGGATTGCCGGTTGTTGTAACAATCCGGAAGGTTTCTGGTATTCCACTTTTACTTTGGCACACGTAAGGCACTTACTAACATAAGTTGCGATTTCCGCCTTCATGTTAGGCCACCAATAGTGCTGCTTAATGTCCAAATACATCTTGTCCGAACCAGGATGAATGGAGTATCGTGTCTTGTGGGCTTCCTTCATAACGATCTCTCTGAATCCTCCGATTTTTGGAACCCAAATGCGGTTCATGAAGTAGTATACCCCATTCTCTTTGACTTCCAGGTTCTTCTCCATTCCGCGCAATGCCTCGCTAGTTCTATTTTCCGCTTTCATAGCCTCTGCCTGGACTGATGCAATTTGAGTGGTCAGATGAGGCTGAATGGTTATCGAGTGCGTTTTCGTACGTCGATTTGTGTATTCCTTTCGACTTAATGCGTCAGCTACCACGTTGGCCTTGCCTGGATGGTACTTGATCTCGCATTCGTAGTCGTTTAACAATTCCACCCATCTTCGTTGTCTCATGTTCAGCTCCTTCTGATTCAAGATGTGCTGGAGGCTCTTGTGGTCCGTAAAGATGGTGCACTTTGTACCGTACAGGTAGTGCCTCCAAATTTTTAGGGCGAAGACCACAGCTCCCAGTTCTAGGTCATGGGTCGTGTAATTTACTTCATGCGCCTTTAGTTGACGGGACGCATACGCTATCACTCTTCCACGTTGCATGAGAACGCAACCTAGGCCTTGATTTGACGCGTCACAGTAAACTACAAAATCTTCCGTTCCTTCAGGTAGAGATAGTACAGGAGCGCTGCAAAGAGCTTGCTTCAAGGTTCGAAACGCAATCTCTTGTTGGTCTGTCCACTTGAATGGCACACACTTTTGCGTAAGCAAGGTAAGTGGCTTGGCGATCTTTGAGAAGTTTTGGATGAATCTTCTATAGTAGCCTGCTAGGCCTAAGAACTGACGAATTTCTGTGGGCGTAGTCGGAGTTGCCCATCCTTCCACAGCTTTGACCTTAGAAGGGTCCACATGAATTCCGTCTTGGCTAACTACGTGGCCTAAGAAGTTCACACTCCGAAGCCAGAACTCGCACTTGGAGAGTTTGGCGTAAAGCTTTTCCGATCGCAGCGTTTCTAGGACTTGTCGAAGATGTTGGCCATGCTCCTCTTTGCTTCGAGAATAGACGAGGATGTCATCGATAAACACAATGACGAAGTTGTCCAGGAACGGTCGACAGATTCGATTCATTAGGTCCATAAATGCGGCGGGTGCATTTGTTAGACCGAAGGGCATTACGACGAATTCGTAATGTCCATAGCGGGTTCGGAAAGCGGTTTTAAGAATATCTTCTTCTCGGACCTTGAGTTGATGGTATCCGGACCGTAGATCTATTTTAGAAAAATAGCTAGCTCCTTGGAGCTGGTCGAATAAATCATCGATTCGCGGGAGTGGGTAGCGGTTTTTGACAGTGAGTTTGTTCAACTCTCTGTAGTCGATGCACATTCTGAAAGATCCGTCCTTCTTTTTGACAAAGAGCACCGGAGCTCCCCATGGCGAGTAGCTAGGTCGGATAAATCCCTTGTCCAGAAGCTCACTGAGTTGGCTGGATAATTCCTGCATTTCAGCAGGTGCCAACCGATATGGTGATTTAGCGAGGGGAGTCGCTCCTGGAACGAGGTCGATTCGGAATTCAACCTGTCTCTCTGGGGGTACTCCTGGAAGATCTTCGGGAAACACGTCCGGATATTCACACGCTACCGGGATGTCTTGGATGTTAGTTTCTTCTTTGGTCTTGTCCACTATGTGGGCCAAGAACGCTAAATTGTTCTTTCGCAGATGTTTTTGTGCTTTGATGCACGAGATAAGGCGGAGATTCGTACTGGGTTTGTCTCCGTAAATTACTAGGGTTTCGTGATTTGGGAGACGAAGGCGAACGGCCTTCTCGTGGCACAAAATCTCGGCATGGTGGGGGCTTAACCAATCCATGCCGATAATCACATCGAAACTCCTAATTGCTACTGGCATTAGATCTATTCGAAAGACGTGCTGGTTAAGGGTTAAGGTACATCCGATGTAGATTTCCCTAGTGGATTCGGTTTTCCCATTGGCCATTTCCACCGTATAGGTTTCATTTAGCTTTTGGGGTTTTTGTTTTAGTAAATGTTTAAACTTCTCGCTTACGAAACTTCGCTCCGCTCCGGTATCAAATAAGATGCATGCATGAGTGTGGTTTAGGAGAAACGTACCGGTCACAACTGCGGGATCTTGAACTGCATCACTCTGACCCATAGTCAGCATTCTTCCTGTTCCTCTGTTTCCGGAGTTGTTGTTGTTGTTAGGGCAATCTCGACGAAAATGTCCCGTCCTTCCACACCCGAAACAGGTGTGGCTAGGCCCTGTGTTGTTGCCGCCGGCATTGGTGTTGTTGATGTTGCGGTGATTGTTGTTGTTGTTCTGGTTGTTTCCCTGACTCTGGTTCTGAGAAGGATAAGTCCTGCAGAACTTTGCAGTGTGTCCCCTTCGATTGCAACTGGTGCAATGGAACTCCCTACATTCTCCTTGGTGATGGAAACCGCACTTGTTGCATTTGGGATGAGTGCCGGAATAGGGTCTTGAAGTATTTGAAGTAGCTGAGGCTGGAGCATGTGATGTGACTGGTACCGGCGCAGTGACAGCATTAACTGCCACTGTTTGTTGCCTTTTTGAGGTCTCAGGGCCCTGACGTCCCTTTCTTTTCTGGTTCCATCCCTTCTTACCATCACTCTCCTTCTTCTTCTCAGTCTCCACTGGTTTTTCGCCCCTTTTGTGGTTATGATCATACAGCCTCTTTGCCAATCTCTTCGCACTGTCAAAAGTTTCAGGGTTCGCAGCTATCACATTCCCTTGAATGGGGGATGTCAGTCCCCAAATGAATCGTTCAATCTTCTTCCCCTCTGATGTGATCATACCCGGGCACAACAGAGATAGTTCGCTGAATCTCGATATGTAAGCATCGATGTTCCCATTCTGTACCGTGAGATTCCATAGTTCCTGCTCCATCTTCTGTATTTCGCCTCGGGGGCAGTACTCAGCCGTCAACATCTCTTTCATCTCTGCCCAGGGAATAGAGTTGGCAACAGGGAGTGTCATAGCTTCTATGTGACCATTCCACCAGGTGAGTGCTTGGTCCACGAAAGTGCAGGCCGCGAACTTCACCTTCATCTGCTCGGGGCACTCGCATATCTCGAACACCGACTCTACCTTCTCGATCCATCGCTTTAGGGCGATCACTCCTCCGGTACCGTTGAAAGTTCGGGGTTTAGCGTTCGCAAAATCCTTGTAGGTGCACGTTTTAGTGAGTCCTTGGTTCGTCCCGTTGTTCGAACTTCCGGATCCTTGTCCGTTACCTCCTCCGTTGTTCCCTCGGTGAAGTTGTGCCATAGCTGCTGTGACCGCAGCAGACACGGCTGCCTGGAAAGCAGTGGAGTCAACTTCCGGCGGGGTTGGTTCGGGATTTCCGCGAGTAGCTGGGCGAGGCATCTTTCTGTCATGAAACGGAAAGATGTTGAGTGTACGTGGTTTTGGTGAGGTTATGATCCTATTAACTAGGTGTAGGGTACGAACCTAAGCATTACTATCATCAAGTATATAATCATAACAATTCAACACACAACAACTGTGAATATCATAGCGGAACACACAAAAGTTCATTAATATTATCCGTGTTTAGTACAAGAAAATTTGCTCGTAGGAGCATACATAAGTAATGCTAATCCGACAGCATAACGGCTCCATGAGTAGTGTAGTCACTTAAACATAGAGCCGGAGTACATAACATAGTTACTAATATCCTACTACGATAGGTCTATCCCTAACCGCGATGAGCTGTGTCAGGAGGTGGTGCCGAAGATGTGGATGCTCCCTGAAGACGAGCCACTAGGCGTTCTGCATCCTGAAGTCGAGATTCCCACCTTACCTGCCTCATGTGAAACTCCCGGAGGACGTCACGTGTCTCCTGCTCCGCACGCTCGACTCTAGTCCACAACCGGCGTACTTGATCAACAGTGTCCTGAGCAAGGTCGCCGGTGTCCCGTAACCGTCTCACCATGACTGGTAGGGCTCGGTCGGCCGGTCCTCCGTCCCTCAAGTCAAAGAACTCGCGTGACGTGCCAAACGGGGGTCGCTGTCCCTGATGTCTGCTCCATCTCCAAAGATCCATGCCCCAAGGAGGGGTAGGTCCAGTGGGTCCCACACGATAAGCGGGTACCCTGATCGGGTAAGGGGGGTCGATGACCTCGGACTCTGCATCCGAATCACCCCCTTCGCTGTCATCGAGCTCCTCTTCGAAAGGTTCTTCGTCTTCTTCGGGTTCGGCAGGCTCGCCCTCGACTTCTGCTTCCGGTTCCCCATCTGATTCCTCTTCGGGGTCCTCCTCAGGTTCTTCTTCAGGCTCTTCCTCAGGCTCCTCCTCTAGCCACCCGTTGTTTCCCTGATTAGGGAAGTAGGGGTCTCCCGGGTGATGAAAACCAGCCATGCTGTCTGCGCGAGTACGTAATTATGCTACATTATTCCTAGGGTACTATGACTATTACACAGACTAAGCAAATATTCTCTTTTTGGGTGATATAGGGTAAAATTTTTAGGTTCCCTGGCTATTCCGATCTCATCAAGACGTGTGTTAGTTTTACCTTGGAGAGAATGTAGTTGATCAGGCTACATTCACTCCTTGGTATCACTAAGAACAGTCCCGAATTAACCGAGATACCAGTATTATGGTGTTTGATTCAGCGTTAAAGCTTTACTCCTAATGCAAGCAAGTGTATTTTATTCATTTGTTTTGTTCAGAGTTATGTTAGTCCCTCTTTTTGGTTTATAGTTGCATATCAATGTATGGCTCGACATGCTAGTTCACTATAAACAAAGCTCTGATACCAACCTGTCACACCCCCGAACCAGACGGCGGAAACGTCCGGGGGCTGTCGTGACTCAATTGAATACCATAACATTGAATATATATGAAACAAAACAACATTCGTCACCATTCATCAACATAATACAACCAGTAGTGTTTACATGTCATACATTGTTTGAGATATTACATTTCCAAAAATTAATATTGTTTGGTTCATTCAAAAATAAACTGCAACCGTCACTGAGCATGACTTCCCTTGACTCACTGGTTTCCTGAGAATACAAGTATTTTGAAAAACGTCAACATATGAAATGTTGGTGAGTTCATAAGTAGTGTTTGAAATCGAATGTTTATATTGTTTGAAAAACCACCAGAAAATCCGATATTTTCTGAAAAGAAAAGCTTTCAAAAACGTTTGTGAAGATCCATAGGTATGCTTGTTTGTTTCTATACTTGCAAAAATTGTTCATTTAAGATGTATGCGTTTAAAATCTGTATGTGATAAAAACCCTAGGGAAACCCGATGTTCCCCTAGTTCTTTTGAAATCCATTGAGTTGCGTTGAAACCATTACAAAAATAGTAGTATCGGTCCCAAGCGACGTTGGAAGGTTCTCGAGCATTGATTATTTACTACAAACCCGCATTACACAAATGCCCGGTTTATAGATATACCAACGATTCCCGAAGGCGTCGTCAGTACTAATCACGTTATCCAACCGCCCGGACAAGGTGTAGTCCCACATCCGAAGAGAAGGAGGTCACGAAGACCCCGGTAACTCCATTAATCGGTTGGGGAAAATATGTGTGCGAGGGGTCCCCGACCCGCCTCGTAAAATGTGTAGACTTTTCTAGCAATACCATGGCCCTTGGGGTCCAATGATACAAGCCATTGAAAGTCACCCTACGTCGTGCCAAGTCGGTAAAACTCAACACTTCGTAGAAAAAAAATGTCTTCGGGCCTTAAGATCAGGTCATTGGGCTAGCTAGGCCCAACAAACAAGATTTTACACTTTTGGGGCCCGAAGATGGTGCGTAGACGTCTGTGCACACTCGTATGTATGTGTATTACCAATCGTTATTTGTATGTATCAAAGAGTTAGTAGTTGTAGATTTCCATTGGCTCGAGACCGAGCCAATTCGTTTAGCAACGACTTTTGGTATTGTAATGAGTTGTATTTCGTTGGTAGTCGAGGTATCGTTATTTGATCAAATTGTACATAATGAATCAGCCTTGAAATATTTTTGTTTTCAGCCCCTCATTATTTGTAAAATTTACATTTTCAACCCTTTTATTTAAATATTTCCCGGTTTGGTCCTTAAATTATTTTTCTTGACATTTTAACACCAAAAATTATTGAAATTAATATTTTCCAGCATATTTTTCAAAGAAAACAGTTTAAGTCCCTGAAAATGCAGTTTTTCTCGGTTTAGTCCATCTTTTCGCAATTTTGACAATTTTGGCCCAAAATGGAAAATTTTTGCAACTTTGGTCCTTTTTAAATTTAAAAAGCATTTTAAACCTTTGAAAAGGATTTGGAACACTTATAGTCCACTGTTTTACAGAATTTCACAGTTTTGGCCCTTCAAAACAGAAAAATTCGCATAATGGGCCTTATTGGGCCGAAATTTACATTTTTAGCCCAATAGGCTTGAAATTTATGTTTTTAGTCCACTAATTGAATAGAATTCCAGAAATAGTTTTATGAAAACTGTTTTGGCACATTTCAACCATCAGAAACTGTAAAATGTCAATTTGGGCCCTTAATTTTGTATTTTTCACATTTTTGGCCCAAAATGTGTGTTTTTAGCTTAAAGGAAATTGTTGCTAACCACTTGGCTATTTATCTAGTATCACTTATTATGTAGGAACATATTTGAAGCTAATATCATAAAACATGAGTTATATCTCGGTTTTGAGGGGTTTAATGGCTAGATCCAACATAAAAACACATATAAGCATACATATAAGCATGGAAATCATACAATGCATACAAATACATATAGATCTACACTTTCACTTGTATTCCCCCCCACAAAAACTCTTAAAAACAGAAAATAGGGGTATGAATCTCACCTTGAGTGGGTAGTTTCGGTTCTTGAAGAAAAATTGGAAGAAATGAAGTGATTTTTGGCCCTTGCACTCCTTGATGAACCTTTCGAGATTAGGGGGGGTTTCTAGGGTGCAAGATCACGGTTTTTACATGGATTAGGAAGAGATTTTGATAACAAAAGAATTTAAACCATAGATCTATGAATAATCTTACCTTAGATGATGATTTACTTGCAAAATCCTCTTGGAAAGTCCCTAAATTTCGAGATCTTTGGAGAGGGGAGGGAAGGAGAGTTCTTTGAGTGTTCTAGAGAGAAAGTTGAGATATTTTGGTGTGTGTGATGATGCTTGGCCGAGAGCAAGAAGGGAGGAGAGAAAGAAATGACTCTTGAAGTGATACTTGCATGGGTGTATGTGATTTGTGCCTAGAAATCCATTAGGTAATAGTGAGGTGGCAACCAAAGTCAACCTCCCCTTGGATTTGGGCCTTGGGCCGAGAATATGAAGGGGAAAGAGGAAAAATTTGGGCTTTTGCCCCCAAGCCCAACATTAGAGGTAATTAGGGTGTGTTTTGAGTCTAAGGAGTGTGGTAGGATTTTTATGTTTTTCTTGAACTAGTTTTAGGTTATTCATGTATCAAGGCTTTTAATTTATTTAATTCTAGGCCCAACATGACCTAAAATGTTAAAATAAATAAGTGTGGGTCCAATTAGAGCCCAATTAGGGTTCTAAGCCCATGATAGTCTAGTTGGAAGCTTATTGGCCCATTTGGATCCAATAAGGAAGTTCTAGCCTAAAATTAGACTTAATAAGAACTTCTAGGGTCTCCAATTGTTTGATGACTATTTGTACTCCTAGTATGTTGTATTTGATTGAAGTTTTTGATTCACATTAACTTGAATGTGTAGATTACATAGCTTAAAATTTACAGTTGTGACACTTGTAATCAAAACAACTGATGGTTCATCCATCTCATGCCCTTGCGCCACTTCCTGTAATACAATTAAAACTTAGTGGGTCAGGCTTGGGAGCCTGGTGAGCATATAGGGTTTTCAACCCACAATAAATAATCATATTTAATTTTCACCAACCAACAATAACCCAATTACCCATTCCCGTTATTCTCACTTTATGTCCCTAAAACAACTAACACAAGGGACCTAGTCTAAGAATATTTCATCGGGGCGACAACACATGCTTCGGGGTACCTCAGCAATATAAGTCAAATAAGGCAACCATGAGGGGGATGGAGTACAGCGAATGAACACCCAAGTTCATTAACACCTACAGGTGGCGAACCTGCTAATGTTTCCACAAGACTGTCTAGAATAGCCAGTGGTCGTCATCTAAACTCCGCTAGATGACTAAATCGAACAACAACGAGGCCTCTCATCTGTTTATTACACACCAACTATCTACCCATGTTCTACCCAACATATTAGTAGATAAAATATACATTTTTATACATAGTTTTGAAAACCTGTATAGCATGCTTTAATCAACACATAATCCACATAACAGATGAGGCACACACACACATAGCACCTATTTCATAGAGAATAAATCATATCTATGAGATAGAAGAGAGTGAATACACATTCACACATATAAACAACAATATACTATACACATAGCACGTACTTTATAGAAAATACTTAATATTTATATGTTAGAAGAAGGTAACTACACACTCACACTTATAAACAACAATATACTTAATACACTCAAACCAAACTTGTATTATTATCGTGTTTATGAAAGGTAGTATACACTCACTTGATCAGAAGATGATCGGACAACACTACGACTTGCAGAAGTAGTAATCCTCAGCAGATCTGGAAGATCTCCTCAAAAATCGAACTTCTCGCGGGCAGAGCTTCGACTCGGAAACCGCACTTCTCGGGATCTTCGGGATCTCGGGACTTGCCTCGGGGCTTGAGTATGATACCGGGGCTTCGGGATAATTCTGGCACGCAAAACGATGCAAAACGGGAGAGAGAAGAGAGGAAATTGGCAAAAGACTCGGTTGCCTTCGGTTCCTATTTATAGGAGGCTGGAGCCTCGGAGTACGCGGGGCGTACTGCAGTACGCAGCGCGTACTGCTTCCGAAATCGTCACTGCATGCGTCATCCGAAATGTCGACACTCTTCGGAGTACGCGGGGCGTACTCGGATCGGACCAGTGACTCGTCTTCGGATAATGTCGGATTAAAAGATTAAAAATAAATAAAATTTATTTAATAAACTTCGGAAATTCATATCTTCTTCATACGAACTCCGTTTTCGACGTTCTTTATATCCACGCGAAGGTGAGACCATGCTCTACAACTTTCGTTTAGACTCCGTCGGCTAATTTTGACTTTATTTTTATTATTTATTTTTAATAGGCCGCCACAGAAAAACTTCGTTATAAATTCATAACTTCTTCGTTTGACGTCCGTTCTCGCCTAACTTTTTATCGCTTCGATACCAACAACGAGACCTTCGATCCTCGTTTAGGTTTCTTCGGCTAAAAACCGCTCGATCTCAAATCGAGTATTTCGGGCTGCACACCGCTAAGCCGAAACTTCGATAAATCATAACTTCCTCATACGAAGTCAGATTTGGGCGTTCTATTTATATTTGGAAACCTCGTTTCAACTACAACAACATTAACCAAAGATATCAAGTTTATTTTACACCTAAATTTTGACGCTTATTTTTATTCTTAATTAATCAAACCACATAATTAAGCAAAAAACATATAATACTCAAATAATACAATCTTATTATTTCAAAACGGGTTACAGAGGTTAACCTAAACTATTACATTGCTAAAAATGGCAAGCCCGGAAACACAGGCGTTACAAAAAACTTGATCGTGTTCTGGGGAATCTGAAATTTATTGAAGATTATCCCAATGTGTTTGCAAATTTCCAGCCTTACAGGAATTCGGATCATAGTCCTATGATTATCAAATTCCCAATTAAAAAGAAGTTCAGGATTAGGCCTTTCAAGTTTGTTAACTCCCTTGTGCTGTTAGATAATTTTCTTCCCATTGTTGATAATGTCTAGAAATCTGAAATTGAGGGGTATGGAATGTTCCGGCTTTGTCAGAAATTGAAACTCTTAAAGAAGCCTCTCAGGAATTTATTAAAATCTCAAGGCAATTATGCAGAAAAAGTTTTCAAGTGTAGAGAAGAGTTATGCCGGGTTCAGAATATTCTTGATAAAGACCCATGTAATGAAGATTTGAGATTTGAAGAAGGAATTTATCTCCAATCTTTTCTGAAAGCCAGCTGGGAAGAAGAGTGTTACTTAAAGCAAAGAGCTAAAGTTCAGTGGCTTAAGGAGGGAGATGCAAATACAGCTTTTTTTCATAAAGTTGTAAAAGGATTCACCATTCCAAAGAGGAGGGCTACACTTGTTGAACTTCTCTAAGTAGTATGCCGAATCCTGAACAGGCAGAGACAATAACGCTTCCCTGGGAATAGCCGCGAGGCGCTCATCCAGAAGAGCACCGAATTGGTTGATTATGTCGTTGGTCACACCCGGGATTAGTTCGTTGAAACCGTTATTGAATTCCTCAGCGACAATATCCCTCACTTGCTCCATTTGGAGCTGATTAAGTCGAGCAGGCAGAGCCATTGGTATCCACAGAAGAAGGAAAATCTTAGAAACAATTCAGCCTAGATATTTCTAGGAAGACAAAACACTCAGCTTGCCGAAAATTTTTCAACCTTGCCCCGACTCGAAACCGGCACCGATGTTTCAAATAGTAGGGGCCCTTCTACTACCTTCCACACAAGTTCCAATTTCGCATTCGCGTCTAGTTTCAAAATTTCCAGTTTGCTCTAGCGGTTAATTTTACAACTCTCTCACATGTTAACACTAACTAAGTGTGTAATATAATATTTTAAGGCTAGTAGAATCCAATTCATAGTCAACAATTTAACATAAACATTTAACATAAGAAATAAGGCTTACTTGGCTGGCTGACTGGTACACCGCGACATCTTCCACTACTAGTCTTTAGAAGGTTTGAAAAATATTTTAAAAAGAAAATAAACTCTTATAGAGCCTCAAATTTCAGTCTAGAACATCCACAAGAATGCCTAGTTCCCTCAAACTGTGGCTCTGATACCAACTTGTGACACCCAATTTTTTTGCAAAAATTTTAAACTTTTAAAACCCATCTTAAATTAAATTAAAACAACTGAAATAGTCATAACATAATCCATCAACTTAATAATCATATAAAATAAGTGCGGAAGTAATAATAACAATAAGGTCCCAACAAAATAACTAGTAGCGATGTCCCGATGCTCCATGTCAAGCCTTAGCCTCTTTAATCTTAACACCTGAAAAGTTATAAGGGAAAAACGTAAGCACGAAGCTTAGTGAATTCAAACACAGACATTGTACTAACATTCATATTTACTAGACCTAATCCATTTTCCAACTATAATGATAAAGGCAAAGAACGAATCAATGTCTATATTACGAGAAGGACTTGTAGGTTTGAACCGCACCGGGAAGATCCCGTATCATTTGGCCCTAATCACCGCACCTCACGAAGAGTATTACGTTGGTGATCTTACCTACCCACCGCACCGGTAAATCCGTATCCTTTGGTGGTGTCCCCATATCCATAATTAGTTACATACAGTGCACATGTACGAATTAAAACAATACTTATATAGCATGCTTTTATAATAAATTCAAATAATCACACACGAGCTAACTAGCAAACACAATCATCAATACAACGGTGTGAGAGAACTCACCTTGAGTGAGTATTAAGGATGTCTAACAATCAAATAATGCTACCAAGCTTGAGCAAACTTCAAAACCTCGCCTAAGAAGGACTAAAGGTTAGAAAGGAGAAGTAATGAAGCTATGAGTTGAGAAAAGAGTAATCACAGCAAGGTCTCTAAAACAGACCTGCTGTTCAAAACGGATTTACTCCAAAATCTAAAACATAAACATAGCTTTAACTAAACTTTATAGGAAACTATGATTGCTCAGGATTCCATAACTATAAAGAACTCATTCTAACTCCAAAAGATGAATTAAATATGAATTTTACAAAATGGTGTATCACTTCTGTCTCCAACAATACAGTCAAGTGATGTTGGCCAATTCTACCCAATTTGTGAGTAGAATTCGTCCAAAAGAAAATTAAGAGAAGTAAAGGACATACAAGTGAAAGTCTCAGAGTTGGAATTGAATGAAAATCATCTCTCAAACTCCAGATATAAAATTCACATTGTGGACAATCACAACACTAGCAAAAACTGGTGACTGCCCACTGACCTGGAGTGTGGATCCATTATAACCAATTTATAATTGGAAATAACACCCCATATTCTCCAGATCTTAAATTCATAATATAAGGAACATATAGAAACTTGGAATCACTCTGGATCCTTTTCCAAGCCTTAGAAATGATGAAAACAAAATGACATATCAGAACAGACCCGGATCAGACCTAACAGCAAAGATGCCATTCTTTCACATAGATAAAGCCCTTATTAGTGAGGTTGGCCTTCTTAAGAAAGTTAGCCAACTCAATTTGTGAACTTTTGGAACTGGTTTGGGGTCCGTTTGAGTTCTAGAACTCCAGATATGATTTTTACAAAATGACTACAGATCTGATGGAAAACAGAATCGTAGCCACCCGTGATTCCTTTTTGGCTTATCCATCCTTCTCCTTTTGAAACACATTTTAAGATGTGTTCATCATCCCAATTCAGTCCCCATGATATTGGTGGTACTAAAAAGGGTTAGGGATCATTAGGATTTCATTTAGCCACAAGGATGTAATAATAATCAACATGAAAATAAACATAAGCACATAAAATCATCATTCTCCCTTTTAGGGTTTCCATGATCTTTTGCCACATGTAATCCCCTAGATCCATCATCCACCATATATGGGGTGAAGATAGGATCTTGAGATGATGTATAAAATAAAATTACAAATAAAATAAGAAGGAGAAGAGGTGAAGATGAAATCATAAAACTAGAGCAAGGTTATGAATCAAGTTGTAAGAAAGGATAAGGAGGTTCATACCAATACAAATCAAGGCTGGAAATGAATAAGAATTAAGCTCCAAACAGCCCCTTGGCTGCTCTTGATCCCAAAGAGAGAGAGAGGGACGATTTTTGAGAGAGAGGGAGGGTTTAGAGTGTTTTCCTTGTGTGTGTTCCAAATGATTCAATTTACACATTAAGTACTATTAACTAGATGGACTTTGCAAATAGGCCCATAGCCTATGGACTTCAATAAAAGGAGTTTACAAGATGATCAAAAGAGTCCAATAACATAAGAAATCAGACATTGGTTAAATAAATTAACCCAGGTTACAAGGATAATTAAATTAAAATAACCAAACGTACCGAGAAAACCCGGGACGTTACATTTTTATCACTTTTTCCCTTAAAAGTGAATGCACACCTTGGAAACAAGGTGTTTACATCCATGGAATTGACGAATATATTCATTTTAGCTTTATTGAAGATGGAGATGTTTTAAAGAACTTATTGATATTTTTTGGAATGGAAGATAATTGGAAGGCTTTATTGAAGATGTTTTTGGAGACTTTTGATGTGCATAAAAGAGGTTTTGATGGCAAGTGCTATAAAAAATTAGTTTTTTTTGATGAGAATTGGAAGGACTTTGGATATAGATATATTTTTTGGGGGCTATAGGAAAGAGGATTGTAAGAATTGGAAGATTGTGGATAGAGAGGATGATAGTGTGGCTATTTTTAGCATTATACTTTCGTTATACATATATGAAAATAAAGATAAAAGGGTGGAAAGAAGAAAGAAGATTGCTATTGTGGATATTATTGGGAATTGGATTGTGGATACTATATACATTTTTTTGTGGAACTTTTGGGATAATTTTGTTCATGGGAATTGTGTTATTTTTAGCATTTGGATGTGGAACATACAAAGAGATTGCATCTATGAAGATTTGGAGAAAAGATGGCGAGTTCAATTCGTGTTGGAAAAGAATTTTGAAGACCACTCCGGGTTGTGGAGTTGGGTAAAAATAATTTGTATTTTCTTTGGTTAAATTGTTGCTAGGGTTAGCCTTTGGTTTTGGTATTTGCGTGATATTTGGATCTTGGTCATTTTTGGGGTTTGTCCAAAAATGACATAACTCTTGTATTTTTCTTTTTGAATTTATAAAATCTTTGCCGAGGCTTCGGCCTCTTTCCCATAAAAAACCCTAAACCCTAAACCCTAAACCTTAAACCCTAAACCCTAAACCCTAACCCTAACCCTAAACCCTAAACCCTAAACCCTAAACCCTAAACCCTAACCCTAACCCTAAACCCTAAACCCTAACCCTAAACCCTAAACCCTAAACCCCTAAACCCTAAACCCTAAACCCTAAACCCTAAACGTCAAAAACGGAGGTCGTATGTGAAAGTTACGGATTTTAGACGTCGGAAGTGTGCTGTGTGAAAATGGGTGATGTGGCACAATCTTGGCCATTACTTTCTCCCAAAGTCTTTCCACTAGATGGTGACATGTGACACCAAGTTCAGCCATTTTCACCCTATAAATAAAACCTCTCCCAACCTCATTTTCTTCACACCTTTCCCATTCTTTCTTCTCTTTACTCTCTCTCTAGCCCCGAAACCCCCCCGAAAAGGCTAGGGAACCTCCCTAGCACGAGGCGGAAGCCCCAGAGTGCTCGACGGCTCCGAGAAGAAGAGCTTTTCGGCTCGGGAACGTTGCTCCAAGCAAAACCCGGTTTTCTATAAAACCCGTTGTAAGTGAGCTACGCCTACGCTATTTTTAATATATTTTTTATTTAATTATAGTAACGTTATTAAGAACTTATAATAAGTACTTGGACTATTATTATGGGTTATATAAGTATTGTTTAACGCTTATATAATAGTAATAATAGCTAGACTATTAATTAGTCTCGACAAATAATAGACTAAACTCTAGTGCTAATAATACTAGGTTCCGTCGAAAGAAATTATTTTTAAGAAACGAAGCGCTGTCTGAGTTCGGGATCACCACCTTTTCAGGTGAGTGCATAGTCCCTTTCATGAACATGATTTTAATACAAGTATCGATTGAAGTATTAAATATATGTTTATATGCGAATTATTTGATGTTACCTAAGATACTTGTTAAAGAACATACCTGATTATATATGCTGATTTAGGATAAAGAGTAAACCTAAATTAATTATGAGGAATATTGGGTAGTGTTTTCTTATGAGAACGAGTGAATTTTACTCAGAGAATAAAACCTTAGTATATGTCATTGATCCGAGAGCATGAATTTGACATAGTCATTGTCCCTAGTCCGAGAGTATGGATTAGGCATAATCATTCATCATTAATCCGAGAGTATGGATTAGTCATTCGTCCCTAGTCCGAGAGTATGGATTAGGTAAAGTCGTTCATTTCTAATCCGCGAGTATGGATTAGGTAAAACGGCTAATCTTAGGTCCGAGAGTATGGATAGTCTCGTTGTGAGGATCGACGGGGTGGGATAAGAGTTGTTTATATATATATATATATATATATATATATATATATGGTGAAATTGTATATTTTGTGAGTTTTAAACTATATATATGGTATAACATTGTGGGATTGAAATCCCTATGTACTCACCAGGTTTCCCAACCTGACCCACTCAGTTTATTTATATCACAGGTGTTGATATGAAGTCACATTTCACTGAGAGATTAAGGAGATATAAATCACAAGTGATAATGAATGTAAGATCTGTTTATGCTTATGTTTCGGTATTGACGATGACATCCCAAATGTTTTAAAATGAATAAAAATACTTTCCTTCGGAAGTGCTTTGATAACGTATTTATCATGTTTTACTGGGAACAAATTCCGCAACATTTTTATTAAAAGAGGTACTCTGATTTTTATAAAGCATAAACAAAATCGGTCTTTTCTGGCCGTGAAAATGGGGATGTCACATAAACCCAAAAAGCATAGCAAGAAGCCAAGGTATGAACTTGATACCTTTGGCAGATCATTATTCACTGTCGTCGCATCACTATTTGCACTTCTAGATCCATAAACAGTACCATTCGAACTGGATGTAGAAATCATGGAATTTTGATTCAATTATGTATAAATTGAACTGAAAAGGAAAGAATAAATTGAAGATAATTGGGATGTAATACTCCCATTAGAATCAGAAGAACTAGTTGTACCATTGGGTTGCAAATTTATATTAGCACCACTCCTACTACTAGAGATCCCAAACCTTGAACCACTAAAGATATTCAAGAATTATAGAATAGAAGGATTAGAGGAAGATGATGAAAATGTTACACTTTGGTCCCCAGAGATTCATAAATGTGGCAATTTTGGTTGTGTAATTTAAAACCATAGCTGGTAAGGGACCCACCACGAAAGAAATTTAAATAATAAGGGCCATTCGTGTAATTTAGATGACTGGTTAACGGATGAATGGTTAAAAACTAACAATAATGGTTTAATTGACATGTACAGTAAAAGTTCGATGGTCTATTACGCAAGAAAAAAATGTAAATTGTCAAATCGGACAAAATACATAAGTTTATTGTGCTATATTGATATTAACCCCAAAATATTTTATTAAAAAACTATTATTTTACGGTTTTTATAAAAATAAATTCAAACCTATCCCTATATAAATTTAACTAAAACCTCAAACATCATAATTTAGGGGGTGTTTGAACAGGAAAAAAAGAGGGTGCTTATTGCTTATTGTTTATTCCTATCACAATAAGTTAAGTTTAAGTGTTTGGATAAAATTCTTAAAAATCAGCTTATTGTGTTAGGAATAAACTAAATAAGCTAATTTTAATAAGCATCTCCCATTTGCTTATTGTTTATTGCTTATGCTTATTTCCACAACAAATAAGCTAATCCAAACACCCCCGCTATAAATAAAAATACCGTGAATTGAATTTACATGCTACCTCCACCCGAACCCTAAGACCCTCGGTCTATGCAAAAGCTTTTAAGGGATCCACATATTTAGCCCAAAAATTTCAAAATTAAACACAAAAACAAGCTTGTAACTTTAAAACTTAGGCCCTGTTTGTTTAGCTGTTAATTCATATATGACTTGTTTGGTATCCTTTTAAAATATGAATTTGTTAAATGACTCTTAGGGGGTGTTTGACTTAGCTTTTCACAGCCAAAAGTCTTTTTTGGAAAAGAAAAAAACAAAAGATGTTTGGCAAACTAGTTTTAAAAGCTACTTTTGAAGTTTTTATATAAAAAATTCTAATTTTTTAAAAAAATTAGAAAATCTTTATTTTTATAACTTTTCAAAAGAAACTAGCTAAGCACCCTTAAAAAGTAGACTTAAAAAAAAAAAAAATAATAAAAAAAACAAACAAACAAACGCAGCTGCCCTAAAGTTCTCGCTCTTTCTTTTTTTCTCGAAATCACGCCTCACTCCTTTCTTCTCATCAACACGCACACACAAACCTCCATCGATCTATCGAAGTTGTGTTCCCTCCCCGTCTTCGCAGTCGTCGGCCTCCTCTCCGTCTCCAGCTTCGACTGCTAGGCCACAGCACCTCCGGCACCACCTCCAATTGCTACGCCACAGCACCTCCGCCTCCACCTCCGACGACTTGTGCAACGACTTCTACAGGTAATATCATGCCTTCGGTCTTTTATTCTCATCAACACACACACACACAAATTACTTCTGAAATCAGTGATTACTCAGATGTGCTATCGTTTTCTGATACCGATGATTTTTGCAAGTTTATGTTTCCCTGAATTGGGTAATTTCATAGAAAATTTGTTGTTTTTTTCTTTTATTTTTTCTGAAATCAGATGGAGTATAGTTTTGTTGTTTTCCTGAATTGGGTGATTTCATATAAAATTTGTTGTTTTTTTCTTTTATTTTTTTTGAAATCAGATGGCGTATAGTTTTATGCAATCGCGGGTTTTTTTTTTTCCTTCGTTTTTGCTGTGAAATCTTGTTTCTTTTTGTTTTTGCTTGAATTTTTCTGAAAATCTTGCTGATTTCTTGTTTCTCTTCGTTTTTATTGTGAAATGTTGCTGAAATATGTGAAAAACATTGTTGTGAAATCTTGATTTTTGTTGTTTCTCTTGTTTTTCTACTTTCCAACAATAACAAATGAAGTATTTTTTTTCTTTTGATTTGTTTTTCTAAAATGATGCTATGAAAGTATGCTTATTAATTCTGAAAAATCTGTGAAATCTTGTGAAACTATGCTGAAATCTGTGAAATTGATTATTAACATGTTATGGATTCACTAAATGAAAGTATGATGCTATATCTTGAACATGCGGTGTCTATTAGTGGTGAAGATTCATACCAAGCATTCATTAACATCATATTTATTATGGATTGAAGTAAAGAAATTATGGTTTACACGGAAAGGGTATTTTGGGGAAGAAGTGAAAATTAATTGATTATTAACATGTTATGGATTCACTAAATGAAAGTATGATGCTATATCTTGAACATGCGGTGTCTATTAGTGGAGAAGATTCATACCAAGCATTCATTAACATCATATTTATTATGGATTGAAGTAAAGAAATTATGGTTTACACGGAAAGGGTATTTTGGGGAATAAGTGAAAATTAACAAGAGAATAGAAGATTTTTACTTTTTTAGATATGTTTTAGGTTATCATTGTTTTGGAGCTTTTAATTGTTTTGGGTACAACAATTAAGAAATAGGTTTGTTATTTGTGGTATAATCTTTGATTTTCTTTTATTATTGTAATTAGTTGCTTTGAGTATAATCAAGTAATGATAGAGGTATGTTTGATTTGGATAAATGTTTAATTTTCATTTATGTTTAATTTAGATTTTATATGGTGTTTTTATATTTTTTTTTATAATTATTCAAATAGTTGATTCGGTTATGTTATAAACAAAAACGTTAAATTCAACAAAAAAATAACACAGAAGGGTAAAATGGTCATTTTTATAATTCAGCACTGTAATTCAGAGGTTTCAACCAAACAGTATTTGAAAATTCAGATCTTAGAAATTCAGACCTCTTAAAAATTCAGCTCTTAAAAATTCAGATTCTGCCAAACAGCCCCTTAGTTGCAGCAGAAACCCCCAATACCCCTTTCCTCATCGGCAGTTCAACACCGACGTTTTCTAATAGTCGTCGGAGACCATGGGCTCTCCGATAAACAATTCCAAAGGAGATGAAGTCTGCACTACTAGCGATACAAACAACGTGTTTTTTGACGTCTATGGCCCCCAGGTTCTTTCAGTAATCTTCATTTTTTTTTCTTTAAACTGGCAGATGTATTAACCTAATATACTACTATATGCCCAAAAAGACCGACTTTAATGGCTTATTACTAAAACTGTTGTTATTGTTTCATAAAAAAACATTAAGATTGATAGCTAAAAAGTACCATATTTGGGAGATTTCACAAGGAAAAGAGGTCTAGAGAAGAGCTGAATGACTGAAATAATCGATGGGCATATACTGAGTTAAATTTTGATGTTTCACATTTGCTTCTTTTGGTTGTGGTGTATTATAACTTTTATCGTGGATGTAATACAGGCAAAAGCAGGTGTTGAGTTTAAGACCCCAGAAGCGAATTCAACTCTTAACTTGGAAGTGAGTTTCAATAATCACATAAGACCTGTTTGTTAAAATCTTGTCCCAGAACAAATGCGGCCATAAAGTTTTACAATAAGTTACATAGTTTAGTCATTAAAGTTTAAATGTTTTAAGATTTGGGTTTATGTAAACTTAACAGGATGTTCAGGGGCTTATAACATGGGTACTTGCTGAAGGATTCATGCCATCATGGGTTTTCATTAAGGTTGTGACCCTTCATTCTTTTCCTTTTCTAATAGAGTTTATTCAATGTAGGATCTTTTGCATATAAACAAATGAACAATGTTTTTGTTTAAAAAGATTAGTTTTTCATTTGCAGAATAAGCCTCTGATTCCAAAAGTGGTTATGCTTTATGTCCCTGGTCTTGATGCAGCAATCTACCTCTCACAGTCTAAAATACTACACAGCTTAAAAGAATGTTGTGGCATCCCAAGGGCAGTGTTAGCGCCCAGGTTGGTGTTTTGACATAATTGCCCCTTCACTTGTTTATTGAATATAACTAATAACTATTCTCATAGACTCATAGCAATCATGTTTTAATCTTTTCACAGCTGTGTATCAGATGGAATGCAGACTATAGACGCTCTTCTTACATGTAAGGTTAAGAGAAAAAGAGAAGCAGATACATTTACAAAGAAATCTAGACCTATATCTGAACAAGGTAACAAATTTTTTAAGTTCACTCCAAGGACATTTCGGTCATTTTGCCCCTGTAAAAATGCTATGCTAATGCAACTATTTGCTATACTTAATTTATTTATGGATGATATAAGACATGTTTATACGTATTTGCATAATAATCAAAAGATTTTGGTAGATATTAATTAGCATGTGAAATTGAAATAAGAATAATTGTTATTTGATATTTATTCAGGAACATGGCCTATTCGTGATGATTTGGCATTTTCTGAGCTCATGAAAAACATCCCATTTCCAATTTCCTATTATACCCTTACCACAAAGGAATTAGAAGATAATGGATACATCCATGATCAATCAGGTTACCAGATTCTTCCTCTTGTATTTCTTTGTTTACATTGCTTTTAATTTATCAATCGATAGTTTTTGCTTAAAACAAATGTTTCAGGTCTTAACTTTTGACTGTTTTATTTCAGATTTTCTCTCAACTCTTCCTGCAACATCTGGAAAACCCACCCATGAAATAGTGGGAGTTGATTGTGAAATGGTAAGGATTTTGTTAATTGTTACAAAGATTTAATATAATAATAATTTTGGTGAATACCTTTTCATTTATATTGTTTCATGAAATATTTCAGTGTATCACAAATGAGGGATTTGAGCTTACAAGAGTAACACTGATAGATTTTAAAGGACAGGTAGCTTAAAATTTGAGCTTCCTCATTTCATAATGTTTACATTTAATCATGCTTTAATCTCTTATCTCTTATTATAATAAACAAGTAGCTGAAATAAAATACAAAGTTTATCCATTAAGTCAAAAGAAAACACCTATATATATATATATATATATATATATATATATATATATATATATATATATATATATAGTCTACTGAATTAAGTTTTATAAAACTTAACCTAATCATCTTACAATAAAGTTATGGCGTATTTTTCAGGTTTTGTTGGATAAATTGGTTAAACCAACAAATGCAATAACTGATTACAACACTAGGTACTTTCTTCTGTTTGAATTTCCACATAAGCAAACCAATTAAATCTTTTTATATGTATATAATATTGATAAGAGGTTTCTGTATTCAGGTATAGTGGAATAACTAGTGAGATGTTGAATGGAGTCACAACAACTCTAAAAGACATTCAGGTTTTCCGTTTTTTAAATTCTATTGTCTAGTTTTTTAAATTAATCAACAATTACCAATTACTAAATACTAATTACCATGGTTGCAGAAATCGCTAATCGGCCGCTAATCGGTGGACTAGCGATTAGGGATTAATCGGCTAGACGGGGATTAATCGGGGACCATTAATTATTAAGAAAATTATTCAAAATTTTATAAATCTAATTTTAATCCTACAAAAAAAATCTGATTAATCGGCGGTTAGGTCCGATTAGGGCCGAATTTGACCTGCGTTGACCAAACCCGATTAGGTCCGATTAAGTCCGATTAGGACCGATTAATTCCGACTTTGACCTGTGTTGACCAAACCCGATTATAGTGACCGATTAGCAATAAATCTCATCGGTGGAGGTCCGATTAGCGATTAATCGCCGATTAATCGGCCGATTAGGCCGATTTCTGCAACACTGCTAATTACTAAACCATGGTTTAATTTCAGGAAGAGTTTCTACAGATAGTTAATAGAGAAACGATTTTAGTTGGACATTCATTGGAGAATGATTTATTGGCTTTAAAAATCTGTCATAATTTGGTGATTGACACTGCTGTTTTATACAAGCATTCGCGAGGTGGGACCTACAAAATTGCACTTCGTGTCCTCACAAGGAAATTCCTTGAGAGAGAAATACAAGGTTCAGGAAATGGACATGATAGTATTGAGGATGCAAAAGCTGCTATGGATCTAGCCTTTTTGAAGATTAAAAATGGTAAAAAATTTTAAAACTCTTGTACTCATTTTTTATTCTTTCTTTTAACTATGTATCAAATATATTGTCCCGATTACTTAGACCAATTTAATCAGACATATTAGGGTTTTATGGGTTTAGAATTTGGCCACAAAAGTTTCTTATTTTAGACTTTGGCCACAAAAGTTTGTTACTTTAGACTTTGGCCACAAAACTTTCTTATGTTGGCAGATTTGGTTCCTAGACTTTGATACATTTGCACTTTCCACCCCCTACTTTGTAAAATGTCAGTTTTACCCCTCTCAAATCTGAACACCTACATTTTCCACCCCTTTACCTTTTGTATACTGGCAAATTTGCTTGTTTGACATGTTTGGTCCATACATAGAAAGTAAATTACAAGAACGGTCCCTGTAATTTACAGAATAGGTCCCTGTGCAGAATTATATTTACAGGAATGGTGTGTATGTTAAAAAAAATACATAATTCCCCTTCCTAATATCAAATTTACAAAAGTGAGGTTTGAATTTGTTCCCTACATAGAAAATAAATAACGAAAAGAGTCCCTGTAATTTACAGAAAAGGTCCATGTGCAGATTTGTTTTACAGAAAAGGTCCATGTGTTTTAAGACTTACGTATGTTGGCAGGTTTGGTCCCTGTGTAGAAAATAAGTTACTAAAACTGTCCCTTTAATTTCCAGAAACGGTCCACATTTTAAAAAAATTACAAAAATGGTCCTACCTAATACAAAATTTACAAATTACACCCTCGCAAGGCGGGGGTAATATCACCCTAATTTTATATAAAACAAAAGTGTTAACCTATCATTCTTTTGGTAACTGGCAATGATGAGATCTCATAGTTTGAAAAATTTTCACTATAGTTTTTATGTTCAGTATAATTTATCCACTTGTTTTTTTTGAAACAGGGCCTGATTTTGGTCGACCTCCATCATTTACAAGGAAAAAATTTCTTACAGTTTTGGGTGACTCTGGGAAGGCCTCATCTTTTATTGATAATATATCAATAGTGAAAAGATATGCTTCAGAATCATCACATTCCATTCCTGTGACTTGTGATGATGAAGCTCTTTCGAAAGCCATTAAAGAAGTACTTTACTTATCCTATAATTATGGGCTAAATGCAATAAATAACAATGTACTTACATTTACATATGTATTGGAGGCTATTACTTTAACCATTTAATTAACCACAGGTAAAAAACGAGAAAGTACATTTTGTGTGGGCCCAGTTTACAGAACTGAGTAGTTATTACAAGAAACAAGCGGATGATGACGTGGCATTGAATACCAAAGTGGCTGAGATGATAGCTTTGCTTACTTGTAGTAATAACAAGTCCAAGGCTAGAAAAAGCATCAAGTACACAGTCACACCTGATTTGAAGCAAGTTCTTAATCAATTGAATTCCAAAATAAAAAATATTTACTCCAATTTACCTAACAATGCCATGCTAATAGTTTGCTCAGGTCATGGAGACTCTGCAATTGTTCGAAGGTACAATTTTTTTACCCATACATATATTGTTTTTACCTATATTGGTAAGAACAAGTCGAAACATATATTTTTGAAGTAGCATTTATAGTAAGGGTTTTTATTTTTTTAATTGTTATTTTGTTATGTGCATGTGAATGTGGATGGATGGATGAAGATTGAGGAAAATGCTTGCAGAGAAGGCGGACATAAACATGCCTCGGGAACATCTTGTAAAGGTCTTGGAAGAGTTGCAGGCTCAGGCTGAAGTAGGTTTGTGTTTTGTTGGGGTCAAACATTGATTGTCAACCGGTCAACATCCGGCCCTTTTGGTGTTTTAATTTTGAGGGTGGGTGAGGTTGTGTTCTATAGAAAAGCTTAAATTAAATTTGGATATTTAAAAAAAAAAGTGTATAATAGCCCTTGAATTGTGAAGAATGATAACTGTATCCATGGTGACTTGTCATTTCCATGAAACAAAACTTGCTCTTCGGTTGTCAGTATTTTTGCAGAAAAAGAAACATGTGGGGGTTTTGGTTTTTTGTGGGCACTTAACTCTTAGGCTGGAGGGAGTGGCCCTCGCTAGGGACTCGCCTCCAGCTCACTAAGATCGCCAAAGCCATTCTGTCAAACTCGCTAAGGTCATCGCCAAAAGTGGCTCGCCAGTCATGTAGCGAGAGGAAAGAGAGAAAGAGAAGGGAAATGGATTTTGATTGGCTTGCTGTTTTTTCTTTTTCTTTTATTATTATTATTTTTAAATAAAAATAACACAATATTTGATGCTACCACTCCTTACTAAATGTTAAGATTAGGTGCTAAATGAAGAAAAATGAATTGATAATTAAAAAGCTGACGTGCCAAGGTGCTAGGAGTGTTACCACTCTTTTAGCCTTATGTGTAATAAGACATGATGACATATTTTCCCTTTTTCTCTATTAATCATTATAACATAATTTCCAGCTGTCAGCATGCGTTAGTAAAATATATAAATGAGAAAGGCAAAGGCAAAGTAAGTTATTATCTTCGCCTCTATAGCCTTAACTAATGTCTGTTTACACTTTACACAGGATTTTTCACAGTTTCTCCCCATTTTTGCATGTTTCTTAGGGAGGAGGGAGTCGTTCCCACTGAACCCACTGTCACATCAGCTTTTCTCTTTGATTTTTCTGAACCCACAACATACAGAAATCCTATCTTTTTTAATCCATTCAACCCACTCAATTAAAAAAAAATACTAAACAACTAAGGTACAAGAGAAAATGAGAGAGAGAAAGTAGAGAGAGATGATGAAGTTGGTTCGTGAAACCAATTAAACAACCCGTCGAAGAGGGAGTGGTACCGGCGGTAACTCTATTGCTAATTAAGATTTTATCTTGATTATTTTGTATATATATTTTTAATTAGGGAGGAGGGAGTCGTTCCCACTGAACCCACTGCCACATCAGCTTTTCTCTTTGATTTTTCCGAACCCACAACACACAGAAATCCTATCTTTTTCAATCCACTCAACCCACTCAATTAAAAAAAAATACTAAACAACTAAGGTACAAGAGAAAATGAGAGAGAGAAAGTAGAGAGAGATGATGAAGTTGGTTCGTGAAACCAATTAAACAACCCGTCGAAGAGGGAGTGGTACCGGCGGTAACTCTATTGCTAATTAAGATTTTACCTTGATTATTTTGTATATATATTTTTAATTGAGTGGGTTAAGAAAGATAGGATTTCTGTTTGTTGTGGGTTCGGAAAGATGGAGAAAAATCAAAAAGAAAAACTGATGTGGCACAGTGGCAGTGGGTTCGGTGGGAACGACTCCTTCCTCCCTTAGTCAAATATGCAATGAGATGTCGTTCTAGAACCACAATATATCATGTAGCATATTTAACAAGATAACATGGTTGCATAATATGTGTAAGTTGCATAAAATGGCAAATAATGACAATTTATCATATAAATAAGCATTCAACAATGAGTCAAAAAGTTGTTATACATTTTAATCTAAAATGAACAATTTGCATGTTTGTTTGTTACCCAAAAAGGGCTTTACAAGCTTTCTAAGACTGTTTTGAAGGATGAGAATAAGGACACGCACACACAAGAGACAAGAGATGAGGAGGGGAGTCTTTGTCCCACATTTTTATTTTATCTCATTCACTCGCTACCAGTCTAATGCATGCCAAACACACGGTACAAACAAGGCTTTCTATTTCTATGGACCTAAAAGTCTCAAGTGGCCCCCGACAACATAGAGAGTGAAGCAACTCCATTATTATTATTATTATGCAACAGTTGTCTCCAAAAACTGTTCCATGCCCTCAAAGGCAAAGGCCTTATACTTATCCCCCCTTCAACCACATGTTCCTTCATTTTCTGATTCACAAACAAACCTCTTGCAGCAAAACCCATAAGGTCAATCCCAAAGCCTTTGTAAGAAGATTCAACCTTAAAATACTCCTCGTGATCCTGTTTATTGCTATTATTATCATTATTATCATCAAAATGTTGAACAACATCGTCGGTTTGCACTTGAAGTAACTTGTCAAGTTGTGCTTTTAGTTTAATGAGACGATCACCAATCCTTGTAGAGACAACATCGTATAGATTTCCCCTTGGAACAGTGTTGTCCTGTTCCAAGTCTCGTACATCTTTGAAGTCGATTGGATCACCCACAAGTACCGTCACCTAAAAATTTCACACCGATTAGAAACATGAATAGTGTTTTTTGCAACAGGACAACACATGACAAGACAAACAGAACATGACATGACAGAACAGGTTGCAAATATTTGTACCGTTTTGCCAACCCTAGGAAACGAGGCTCCAACAGGCATCATCTCTTGCATCCCTGCATGCACAAATGGAATAACCATCGGGGCATTGTCTGCATCCAAGATTAACCTATGGAAGAATTTTCAAATTTAGTAAACAATTATGGCTAATTCAACTTTAATTCAAAAATAACCCTTTGAATGAAAAATTATAGCAACCAAGATTAACAATGTGGAAGAATTTTCAAATTTTTTGTGTACTTATAGCATAGTACATTCATTTCTTCATATTATAGTACTTTGAATTCTCTTTCTTATAGGATACCATGCTTTGAAAAAACTATCCAATTATAGCAGTGAAAATTGCTTTGTATTGGATGACATTGTTATAATTTGGTAGATTTATTCAAAGTAGAATGTTCTATGGTAAGAAATGAAAGTAGGATGCTATAATATTATAAACAAATCAATAAAAGTACCTTTTCTATTTCTTGCATTTAACCCTTAGGCCTTAACCATATTGAGTATTGGATAAAGACAACAAAAAGGCGACAATTAACCATATTAAAGTCAGACAAACAATAAAAAGCCTTCCACTTGAAAACTAAAAACTAAATGGTTGATCATGAATTCTTGATCACCTCACACACAGTCTACCTACACTAGACTTCCCTTCCCTAATTGTTTTGTTGGCTCTACCCTTGTTTGATAGTTGCTGATTGAGTCAGATCTGACTGAGTCATACCAGACCCAGTCTCTTACCACACCCAGTAAGAAGATAAGATTAGGCCTTAGGCAATAGGCATATAAGAGAAAATGAGATCCTAACCTTGCAATGCCTCTCTTTATAGAACCCATAGTTGATCCACCATCTCGGGAACGACTGCCTTCAGGGAATATGTGGACCCACCCACCTCTATTTAGTTTTGCAATGGCAACATCCATACCCTAACCAAAAATTAACCATATGAGAATGAATGCATCTCCAATTAGATGTTTTTTTGATAGGTCAAGTATAACTAATCAACCCCAGAAAAGAAATTAAAGGATCATTGCACAAGGAAAAAAGCACGTGAACCCATACCTTCTGATAAATTCCTTCACCACGAGAGACAGGAAGAACTTTAACACACTTAAAAAATGCAGAAGTGAGTGGATTACGGAAGCAACGATCAGTAGCACAAAGTGTCCATCTCAAGTTACGAGCATCCAAAAGAAGACTTTTAGGAAGAAGTGCAGCAATAACCAATGGATCATCCATGGAAGCAATATGATTGCTTACCTACATTTATTAAACAACCCATTCAAGGATATGTAGAAGAATGATGAAAAAACAACATAGCACAATGTTCATCATTGGCTTACTGTGATAAGTGGTGTCTTATCAGGTCTGTTGAGCAATCCTTGTTGTAATTTTTCACCTCCATATATCTGCAATACAAAACAAGAACTACTTCCAGCATTTGTTTTTGAGGTGATTACAAATTAGGAGACTTAATTGAGATCATTTCATTTACCTGGACATGATTTAGTCCATGCATGAAAACATGGCAAACATTTCCAATAACAGGAACAGCAACAGCCTGAAGTATTTGGGTAAGAACTGAATCCTCTTCTGTATCAAACTCTTTGCTAACTGCAGATTACATATTAAAAAAAACACAGTTGATTTACTTTTGCTAATCATATGTGCTAGATACAGAAAAATGCACTAACATCATGACATGTACTCTATATCTAGAAGTTTAAAGGAGTGTTTGATTTACTTTGCTAATTATATATAGCTTCTTCATCACCTTCACAAAATCAACAAGGATTGTGTACTGTTGTTCATGTGTTAATCATATAGGTTTAGCTGATAGATTTATAAGCAAATGACTTCAACAATAATGCCCATTTTCACTACCATAAAATGAACTGCAATTCTTGTACACAAGAAATTCTAAAACGATTTCATATATCTTGAACATTACCACTTCTGATTACACATGTGTTCCTTATGTCCCACATCAATTCATATACGCAGGTATCACCTTAGGTCAAGAAAAAAATTATTGCCATAAAATAAGATTATCTTACTGATTCTTTCAATTCACGCAGATAAAAGTGAATTATGGATACAGGCAGGCAATTCAATTGTAGTAGGTTTTAGCCGAACCTCTTTTACGGTATAAAGTGGAAGAAGTGGCTAATGTTTGACTTCGGAAATGGCGAAAGCGTTGAAGCCAGGGTTGCGTCGCAGAGGAAACGTACCCACTGGACCTATGTCGGCGACGGTGTTGGTCGACGACGACTCGGAAACGATCTCTGAGGCGGTGTTGTAGACATAGCGCTCTGTCTTTCCACCGATCTTCCTTCTGGAACCAACGACCCTCCATCGTTATCAGATTAATGCTCAGGGAAAGAGTTAGGGGGGATAGTGCACAGGAAAGTTGAGTGAGACTGACCTTTTAGGTTGTTTGTTTGGTTTTTTTCTTAGGAAAAAAAATCGTTTTGCAGGTAAACTGCTTGTAAATACTGAGGAAAACTAATCGTTGATTCGTTTCACGGAATAACTCAAATTCTGGTGTTCTACTTTATGAACGAACTGTGTCGGGGCGACATGTTACCAGCCAAACAAATAAAATCGATAGCCTTGTTTGGTAACCAATATGTTTGACTAATAATATCATGCTAATTACGTAGTATTGATACGTTAACAGTATGAAATTTTGAAAATCATGGTTGTAAAGTACCAATCAATTCATATATATATATATATATATATATATATATATATATATATATATATATATATATATATATATATATATATATATATATATATATATATATATATATATATATATATATATATATATATATATATATATATATATATATATATAAAAAGAAATATTAGTTCTCATATTTGCATGTTTTAATTAGAATAAAAAATAAAAAGTCTTGGAATTTATAAACTAACACATTGATTAACAGATTTCTTAATACTTATTTTTTAAAAAGCACGGTGATACAAAAACACATGACGCTAAAACTCAAAAGGAATACTAACTTCTCATACCTTGTATTATTTCCATTTGCTTCCTCAGGCAACTTGTTAGAGGTGGGTCTCTTTTAATACTTTTAGTCGTTTTCAAAAGATAAAATACTAACACAAGCAAGTGAAGCAACGACCAATTGCCCACAAATTCAACTCATATTCAAGTATAGGTATATATTAGTTAAAATTTTTGGTATATACCAAATACCAATATGTACTAACCAAATTTGTTGACAGCCAAATTAGTTGGTACCAAATGTACTTGGTACGATACTAGTAATTAAATTCTTATGTCAACTATAGTTCGTTCGGTACACGGTTTAGAGAAACCATACCAATTCCATCCCGGGTCAAGTAGGCTACTCTGTTAAAGGCTTGGGGCCAAAAGCTCAAATCTGTCATGTAGTATATAAAAAACAAAATTATTTGTAAAATCCTTTTTGCTCTAAGTTGTTGAAGAGTTCAGTTGACATTGGAGCTTTACTCTAACTTTGGTCAAATCCTTTTTGCTTTTCTTTTAACCTTTAGAAAAAAATTATAGAAAGATTTTTATAAAACACTTCGTAAAGTTGTTGTAATGATAACGGTTGTTTCATGTTTGTACATATTTGAAATATATCAAGATTTCTTAGTTAATAAACAAAGTTGTTTAATTAGTAGTAATCCTTTGTTTCCAACTAGTAGAGAAAAGCATTGTTTAACTCAAAACAAGAAAAGATATATATATATATATATATATATATATATATATATATATATATATATATATATATATATATATATATTATCTTTTATAACTAAAGGTGAACAAAAACAATGATGGTACCAAATCAATACTTGTGTGCTATTTTGGTTTCAGAACTTTTGGTTAGTATTTTTCTCACTTCTAAGCTCAAACTAAATCTATTTTCTCGAACTGAATTACTTTTGTGCCATTTTGTTTCGGAACTTTTGGTTCAATACCAGTTCTATCCCACTGTTCCAGTATCAATCTCACCCTTATATATAACCATAAAATGTTTATGTATTTAACAATAAAATATAACTGAAATTAATGTACTTTCACATAAACCGATCTAAATTGCATTTTTAATTTGTATCCATCCTGTTGTGGGTCTGGTCAAGGTCAGAAACCTTGTGAGGTGAGCACACGGGTGTCTAGAGAGATCTTCCATCCAATATGACAGTTCCAATTCCAATATATATGGTCTATGAGTTTTTTTTCTTTGTTAAAAATAAGCATGATTCAGTATACAAGTTTTCAACAGTGAAATACTGAAATAAGCCTCCTACTCTGAGGATTCGGTAATAATGCCATATATCTAAGTTATGTTGTAGAACACTATCCGGCACAATTTAGTGTAATCTTTGGGTTGGGTTGATTCGAAAACAACAGGTTAATCATATTTCTTACAACAGGGAACTTCAATATTCATTCCATCCCTGTCGTCTGTCTGTTCAATCCAATCCAATCCTACACCCAAAATCTGATAACATTAGTTTTTAAGCTGTCAAGAGATTTAATTACAGCATACTTATCAAAGGAAGCAAGGAAGGGCATTTTACCTAGAGTAGAGTAGAGGATAAGAGAATAATCTACATTGCATCAAGAGACTTAATCCCAGCATTCTTATCCCACGCCTCTGGTGGGGCTGCATCTGCCATGATCTTTTCCTGACCACGCCACAGTATCTAAACACCAAATCAAATCAAATCACATGATTATAATATAAATTAAATAAGATATACAATAATACAAAAAATATTAGTGAATTATTAGAACATGGGTTGGGTTTGGGTTTACCTTATCAATTACACCAAACTCTTTAGCTTTGGTGGAATCCATATAAAAAGGCCTTCTCATCACTTGTGTTACAGTCTCCACTGACTGATTTAATCAAACAACAATCAATATAGTATATTATATCTTCATCCAATCCAATTAGTGTTTCTTTTCTTGTGTATTTGTGCAAAAGACATAAATGCCCTCCTCATCCTTTTATCACTCCCTACCTCCACTCTTGTTCCATGTAACACACCCACAACCTCCTAAGGTTAACTTGATAATTACATGGGATTGAATTAAATTGGACTAGACAAGCTTTCTAGGGCTATTTAAGATGATGAAGATGAGAAGGGTATCAACATCTTTTCCATATTTTTGGGTGATTTTTGTCCCAATCACGGTACAAAGCCTAAAAGAGAGAAGAAAAAAGAGCAATGACTCACATTTTCGGTGTGCTTTGACAAGAGACCAACAAGTGTATCCTTGTTAATGATGACCTGTAAGTAATTATAATTTATAAATAGTAAAAAGGTGAAGTTGGTAAAAAAAAGCAAATTTAAATGTTAAAACCAACCTCCTTTGCACGTATCAAAACATCACTTCCTGTCATCAATCCAGATGATGGAATACGAGGCTGTTGTATCATAGCTAAAAGTAACATACTCATTACTTCAAATACAAATACAATAAATAAAGAAAAGATATATAACAAAATATATAAATTATTATATGAGTACCTTTTGCATGTGGCATCATAAATCTTTTCCCTTTACTCCCTGCAGCAAGCAATAGACATGCGTGACCAATAGCAGCCCCTACTCCAACTGTATGTATCTGCACATAAAAGGTTGCAAATGATTGGTTGAATGAATATGCATATATTTGTTCAGAGATCTTATAAAAAGTTACCTCATTTTTCAATTGCATCATAGCATCATAAATTGCAAAACCTTCTGTCTCCATTCCAACCTAATCATATAAAATCATTCTTTTATCAAAAGATAGCAAACTACTTTTATTGATTTATGATGACATCAACCCAAAACATGCAAGCTAAAAGAAGGAAGCTCAAGAAAACAAACTCACTGATTCACCATCATCACGAGTAGTTCCTGTAGAATTTATATAAAGATATATAGGCTCTTTGGGATCCATCCATTGAAGATACATTAACTCTGCAATGATCAGCTCAGTGACAGCTGGCACCAACTGATACATAATCATACAACGCCTCCATAAGTCTTTATGTATAGATAGATATAGCAACATACTTTTGTTGATTTATTTATTATAGCATCCTACTTTCATTTCTTCCCATAACTCTAATAGAAAGAAAAGAAAATTGGATGCTATTATAATAACAAATAAATGGAAGTAAGAACAAGAACAAGCTACCCACTGGCATGCCAAGGTACACTATTCTTCCATGGAGAAGCAATGATGGAAGGTCTGGAGGTGGCCTTCTTGGCCTGTGTTCATTGTAAGAGACAGATCTTTCCACCTATTAGAAAAAATTATGATTATTTTGTTATTGATTTAAGTTTTATCAAGTAAAATGTAATGCAAACAATTAAGATATTATTAACCATCACACAATTAAGGGAGAATTTACTAATGATAAAAGGTGATTCATCCCTAAATTTTGTTTCAATCTCTTCGCATGTCATGATTAAACACTTGTTTGAACGACATTCCTATGATTGGGTACTTTTTTTTCAAACTACAATGATGTAATAGAAAGAAATGAAATTAGGATGATGTAATAAACAAATCAATGAAATTACATTTCCATTTCTTGCATATAACCCTATCATCAAAAAGGGCTAGAAATAAATGAAATTAGGATGATGATTAAACACTTGTTTGAACGACATTCCTATGATTGGTACTTTTTTTCAAACTACAATGATGTAATAGAAAGAAATGAAATTAAGATGATGTAATAAACAAATCAATGAAATTACATTTCCATTTCTTGCATATAACCCTATCATCAAAAAGGGCTAGAATTACAATGAGCCCATGGATATGTGTCAAAAAAGCTATAAGAAAAATATGGCACGTGTGAAGAACCTTGGTTCCATGTCAAGGCTCTCACTTTCAGAAACAAATCTCAGAATCAACTGCTTGATTTGTGTAAAGACTTGAAATTCATATCGTTTCAACTTTGGTTTTACAATACGTTCTTTATTCATCCTAGAATAATACAACAAGCAACATCCTTAGTTTCTATAAGAGCAGAAATAAGGCACTACAATGTGTTTTCCACTTGTATTTAAGGGAAGGCCCCATGTAATTCGTTAACAGTAGAACCAGTTTCTAAAACACAGCCCAAAATATAAAGTATACTCCATGATTAGTGGTTTTTAAATGCACGAGATGTAAATACCTTGTCTATTTGCTCAAAATTGAGCTAGGGCTAGTACTAGTTTAGCAACAGGGTATAAAACGACTACAAGGATATACGAAACAAACACACAAAATTAGGTAATAACTAATAAGAAATAGATGTTACGTACGGTAGCGGGAGTAGCCATGAGCGTTGGAGAGTCAAAAAGGTCCAAGTACGGCGGCGTGTCGGAGTTAACCGGTCGATTAAGGAGATTTTCCGGTGAATTAGCGGCCAGTGATGCGAGTTTGGAAAGAAATGGATCTTTAGGGTTTAGCGGAGGCAACGGAGCTTTGATACTGTTTCTAGCGAGCAGTGAACAGTGGGTCTTAACCGTGGTTCGTCGGAACCACGGCGATGAATAAGAAGTGGGGGGTGAACAACAAGGGATTGTAGAAGACGCCATCGATACGCTCAAGCTCGTGGACATCTGTGGGTGCGCACAGAAGAGGAGCTTCTTCTTAAGGAAGTAATAAAAAGGCAAGGATTTGGATATTGTATCATGAGAATATATAAAGATAATAGTTTTTATGTAATTTAACTTTTCGGAAAATCTTCCAAAAAGTAATATAATTTAACCTCACTAGTTTATAACCGTGTAAACTACGGTTAGAAAATTAATTAAATTTTTCAAGTAAAACCTCAAAATTATTAATTAATAATTTTAAATAACTTATTAATTATAAGATATTATTTTAGTTATATATATATATATATATATATATATATATATATATATATATATATATATATATATATATATATATATATATATATATATATATATAATTGTTGATTCAAATAAATACGTAAAATATATCATCTTATAATTTGTATAAATTTTATTTTATTATAATTTGTATAAATTTTATTTTATTTTTATTCTAATATTATTAATTTAATGTAATTAAAATGTGATTTAAATTTTGAAATTTGAAATGGAGAATTAATAGATTGATAAATGTCATGATATTAATTACAAGTGCCAATAGATTGACAAGTGTCATAATATTTATTACAATGCCTAACATGGTGACACATGACAAAAGAACTACTCTTTTATTAGTATAGGGAGATTTACGAAAAAATCTCAAACTAAAATTTGTTTACAAAAAAACATGAATTATCGGTAAAAATTGCGATTTGACCCTTTTTCTCGGTTTACCTGTTTCATTAAAGTCTCATTATTTTAACATAATTTACGAATAAGTCATAAACTAAAATTTAGTGATGATTTGACTATTTTCTCAATATAACATATATTTTATGGGTTTCATTGTTGACTTGGACACCTAGTCATTAAATTAGTTGATAAGATGAATGCGATGAGTTATATAATGCTACGTTTATTGTAAAATTTGATATTCATCTCATGAGCTCATTTATAAATATGCATTTAGGTCAGCAATGAAACCAATAAAATATATGTTTCGAGGAAAAAAACAACAGGAAATGAGTTGATGTCTGATGTGATGAATATATTGAGTTACATAAGTTTAGATAGACAATTAGAAATTTCTTATAAACGTAAAAATAACGAAGGTGTTGCTAGTTTATGTAATTATTGCAGTCTTCGTTGGATGTATTTTATATTCTAGAAAATATACAATGCATCAGGATATATCAAGTTTTATGGTAAACATAAAATTATATAACTTAACATATTCATCTCATCAACTCATTTAATAACTAGGCGTTCATGTCAACAATGAAATTGGTAAAATGTATATTACATGGAGAAAGGGCAAAATCATCACTAAATTTTAGTTTGGGAGTTAATCGTAAATTATGGTAAAATAATGGGATTTTAATGAAACCGGTAAACATGGAAAAATGGGTCAAATCGCCATTTTTACTGGTAATTCATGTTTTTCCGTAAACAAATTTTAGTTTGAGATTTTTTAGTAAATTATGGTAAAATTTTATAATTTTTTCAAAGATTTCCCTTTAAATTTATGTAAACCCTCATATAAAACTTTACATTTATACTTATATATATATATATATATATATATATATATATATATATATATATATATATATATATATATATATATATATATATATATATATATATATATATATATATATATATATATATGGATGAGCTTAAGAATTGTTCGACCCGGAATCGGACCGGAACCAAAATCAAAACCAGAATTGGTAATAAGGTCCGACTACCAGTTCTTCATTATGAAAACCAGTCTCTATTCTAAAAATCGGAACCGGTTTGACATTTTTTCCATTTTTTAAAATACGCATGACTCATTCATATGAAGTCGGAATTACTTGATTTTTTTTCTAACATGTAATTTAGTGTTTGTAATTCATTTTAGGCTGTACAAACGTATATTTTAGTTAGATATTGAATTAGATACATGACCCGAAAGAAAGAATATCAATGTTGCATTTTTTCTATTTCAAAACTTTTTTTTAATCTTTCTCCTTTTTTTAAATATGCATAAATCATTCGTATGAAGTAAGAGTTACTGAATTTTTTTTCAGCATGTAATTTGGTGTTTGTACTTCATTTTAGATTGTACAAACACATATTTTGGTTAGATATTGAATCGGCTATAGGCCTTGGAAGACAACATATCAATGTTGTGTATTTTCTGTTTCGACATTTTTTCTTTTGGAATATGTCCCACTTTTAAAATGTACATAACTCACTCATATGAAGTCTTACTTGATTTTTTTTTTCAGCATATAATTTAGTGTTTGTACTTTAATTTAGAATGTAAAAAAAAATCATATTTTGGTTAAATATTGAATCAACTACAGACTCCGGAAGGTAGCATATTATCTATGTTAGGACATAAATTTGTGGTTTATAATTTGCTTTTCAATTCTTTTATAGTCTTCGGTTTAGGACCGAAATCTCCTTGATCTCGGATGCAAGTGATTTCGGTTTTGGGTATTGGGCTTGGCCTTTGTATTAGGTCTAGGTATATATAGTGTTATATAAGTCATTCAATTGATCATTCCAAGAAGCACATATCATGTTTTAGAGAGACAGAGAGAACCAAGAGTGTCATTGTGAATTTCATGTACCCGGCTATTAATCAATAATAGTGTGCACTAAAGATTAATCATTGTGTTCTTATTCCATATTACATTTTGAATCATTCACTAGATTGGGATTTCGCACCATCATAGTGAAATCGATTGATACATCACAAGATTGGGTTTTACAATTTGTATCAGAGCTAAGGATTAGTATAAATCGAATTGGCAAGATTTTAACCGTTTCTTGGAGTTTTTCTTGGAGTTTCTGGCGTTTTGATTTATTTTTGATGAAATTTTGGTTTATGTTCTTCGTGTTCTTCATTATTTTAGAGTTTTGATCGAGTTTGGCTTTTAAAACTTGAAAATTTCGTGTTTTTGGCGTTTTTTTGAGGTCTTTGGTCACAATCCTCGGAGTTCTCAGCGGCAGACCTCGTCTTCGGATAGGGCTTCAAGAGTCTTCGGCGGCTAGCTTCGTTCTCGGTTAGGTCATATGCGTTCTCGGTCTCTGCCTCCCTGTTCTCGGTGACGGCTACTGGTTCTCGGTTTGGTCATGGTTCTCGACCTCGCGTTCTCGGTTAAGGTTCTCAGCCTTGCATTCTCGGTCAGAGTTCTCAGCCTCGCATTCTCTGTCAGAGTTCTCGGCTTCAGTGTTCTCGGTCTTGGCTTCACATTCTCGGTTAGGGTTCTCGGTACTCAAGTTCTCAGTACATCTTCATTTTCAGTTCGTTTCTCGGTCCACGTCTTCGGTCCGCACTTCAGCCCCTCGCATTCTCGGTTAGGTCAACTTCGGTTTTCGGTTTTGAGATCTCGGTTAGAGTCTTTGGTCTACATGATGTCGGTTTATTGCACTAGTTTTAGTCCTACTTTTGTAAATATAATTTAGACACACAAAAGGCAGTGTACCCGTCAATAGGTGGCATAGTTAAGCAAGCAGGGTACCGAACACAGGAAACGGTAAATAAACTAACTACTAGAATTATGTAAATAAACTAACTACTAGAATTATCTTAATAAAAAAAATAACAAAAGAAATGAGGTTTTCTCTAGTTTTTCAAGACTAGAAACTTAAGCACTTATCTAACACTCAAACAAAGCAATTAACCGCTAAAACAAATAAAAATCAACTAAACTCAATATTAAATGAGACTTCTGTTTAGGTTTGACTTACTTATTCTTATGGTTGGTTTTATGGCACGTGCAATGGATTAATTTGTCATTGGCTACCAATTAATGTGATTAGGTTCATGTTCACTATTATTAATCCTTAGAAAACAAACCAATTCAAAAGTGGTCAGTTGGTTAAACTAATGAGTTTCCTAGTTTATTGATTCGGGTTTAGTAAGACTTGTAGTTAGCTAATTAAATTGCTAATTCAATTAACTTCTTGTATGATGGTTCATCACACAAGCTCACACATTAACTTACCTATTTTATAATTAACCCCTAGTTTCATGTTCACTATTCCTAGGCATATAACATTGTTTTCACATAAATTATACAAGACAGGCAATTAAGAGATGTTCATGCAACTTAATATACTTGATAATTAACAGAAAATAGTTATTGTCAACACATGAGGATCTTTAACAAGCTTAACAAAACAAAATTCACCAAATCAAATTAATCCAAGCCATAAAATCACACCATATTCATAAATTCATCTAGTCTAAACAGAAGTAATGAGTTTCTAGCTCATATCTATAGCAAATAACAAACTAAAAATGAAATCTAATGATTGAAACATGGTTCATGCAAAAGATTAAGATAAAAGTAATGTGTTATTGCCTTTGATCTTCTTCCAAATTGATATCTAAGTTGAAATATCGAAAACCACAACTCCAAGAACCCTTCTGACCTCCAAAAATCGTCCAAAGCTTCCCCAATTAATTAGGGTTTGAATGAGAAGTGTTTCTATATATAAGTTCTGAAAACAGAGCCAACTCGACGAGTTTTTGACCCAACTCGTCGAGTTGGTCATTAAAATCTCGTGTATGGCAAGTCAGCGTCAAGAATCGCAAACTGTCTAATCAACTCGTCGAGTTTTCTTGGAATCAACATTTTCTCAAAACACTAAAGTCGTCCGAAATTGTGTCTAGTTTTCATAACATTTTGAATCTCGTCAATCGGAGTTACGGTTCATGAGATATGGCCAAAACACTGACGAGTGGTCAAGTTGTCCAACAACAACCTTCTTTCTTCAAAATCCAATCTCCAAGCTTCCAATCGCTAGTTTCGCTTCCTTTTCCATCCGATCATGTCATTGTTGCTGAAAAATGAAATTCTAAACTAACTAAGCACCTTTTGTTCATTAAATAAAATAAAATCAACATAAAGTATTAAGATAATGCATGAATTTTATAACTAAATATGCACATATCACTACATAATTGGGTTCGCATTTTCGGTCTAGCTTCTCGGTTATTGAGATTTTGGTCCCAAAGCCTCGTATTCGGTTTTAAGCCTTGTTCTCGGTCCAGAAGCCTCGTTCTTGGTTTTGAGAAGTCTCATATTCAGTTAGGTTCTTGGTTAGCATTAATTCAACCATCCTTTGGTGTTTTTGGTCAGAGAAGCATTTATTTTTGGTAAATAATGAATTCTTACAACAGTACCAATGAGGTTAATGAAGTTTCATGCTCTCAGTCCTGTGAAGCTAAATTTAAACATTATCGTGATCAACATGATTTATTAATTAGGGACATTAAGGACCTTAAAATCTGAAGGATATACTCTCAGAAAGGCCTAAAAACCTTTAAAAGAAAAACTAGATGCCCAAACCAAAGATCTTAAAAGAATTAAGAAAGAATACAACATTAAATGTGAACACTATGATTATGCTCAAGAAAAGATTGTCAATCTAACTGTTGAACTTTACACATTGAAAATAAAGTTTGAAATGCAAATTTTAATTTTAAGAAATTTGATGTGTCAAGTAAGAAAGTTGAGACTATGATTGAGAAACAATTAAAGTGGAAAGACAAACAGGGTGAGGGTCTAGGATATCATAGTGTTCCACCTCCATTCAATGATAACTATACTCTGCCTCTTGAAACCAAGGAGATAGATATACTTGCACAATATGGCCAGCCCCCGGTATCAAATTCAGTTAAGAATGAACAATCTGCCCCCACTAATAGTGATGAGGTGAAAGATACTAATTCTTCTACTTCATGTGCAACGAAAGTAACAATGCAAGATGGGAGTGATCATGACAAAATTAATCCTAGTTCTACTGAAAATGTTTCAAAAGCATGTGATGATGATACTCCCACTGTTGAAAACTCCAAGCCACCAAAAACTGTCAAGCAGTCTAATAAATGTTCTTGTGCTTGTGCTTATGGAAGTTCTTTAAAACGAACTTCAGTTGGACAAGGACCAAGTTGCAATATTATTTATATGAAAAGACAGACTTGTTTTAATTATGAGATTCCTGGGCACATTGCTAGAACTTGCCCACATCGTTCGTATGTTCTCTACTACAAACAAGGTAAGGAGAACGCATCAAGGGGGAGACCTTCCAAAAGAAAGCCTTCGAGTTCGCATTCATGCAATGGTGACTGGAATGCTAAAAAGGCCAAGAATCAAACTCCCAAGGACAAGAAGGGGATGTTAGACAAGATGCCAAATTCAAGAGATGGTTCGGTTAAACAAAGATCAGTTAGGTCGAAGTTATCTCAGCGATCAGTTTCAAGTTCTAAAACGAGTGTTGAGGCATTCATCCGATCAAACAAGAAATGGATTAAACCGGACTACAGATGGGTACCAAAAGTTTACATTCCTAAATCATTTAATATTTCTAACATTTCTTCATCTTTTGTGTCTGATAAATAGGATATGTCATCGGAAAGAGTATCTTGTGTAGATAGTAATGGTAGACCCAACTTCAAAATGGAGTTGGTTCCAAAGACCAACTAATCCCGCACTCTTTGCTGGAGCAGCTATGGAGGAATATCATCAGACTTTGGTAGGTTGATAGTGGTTGTTTCAGACACATTATAAGAGACATCTCTCAACTGCACAACATTCAAAACTCTAAGTGAAAGTATGTGTCCTTTGCGGGAAGGAAGGAAGAAAGAAAGGATCATAAATGGGGATCATATTTAAAGGCGTGTTGAATCTTGAATTTATTAACTTCATTCCGGAATTGAAACACAACTGAGGCTGAATATGCTTTTGCATCTGCTTGTTGTTCTCAGGTCATCTAGATGCAACTTCAATTGTTGATTTACAATTTGAATTTTCTGACTATTCTCTTCTCTGTGATAATAATGTTGATCTTTAATTGTCCAAAAGCCAAATTTTTCTTAAAACCATGATCGTGCTTATGGGATTTCTTAAGATGATGCGTTTCAAAGACTGATTTTTTTTTTCAATTTTATTTAGTATTTCTTATTTTCTTCCATTTTCTTTTGATAATCTTTTGGGAAGTGATATGAAGTTTATTGTTAGAGGGAAATCTGAAATACGTGTAATGCACTGAAGCTGAATTTTTTAGACTCTGTGTTCAATATGCTGGTAGGCTCGAAGGATTCAAAATAAAAGGACTAGGCACTATTGACAATGAAAGGACTTGACAGTATTAACTCATCTGGACTTAGATAGTTACATTTGGACTGACCATACGATGCTTGGATAGATTGAGCAGTGAGATAAACAAGGGAGCCTACAAGATACATTAAAGCTACTTATCATCTAGAATTGTGGCTCAACACTTCTTCGACGTACGGACTTATGTCCTTAATTCTGGTGCTGATAGGGTGACTGGGGGTTTTTGATAAAGTAGGTCGGTGTGAAATTGTTTTTCTTTCTTATCCTCTATGTCAGTCATATGTTGCCCCCTTTGTGTGATTGGAAGAGATCCGACCTGGGACGCAACATATGCATCTCTCTTTATGCATCTTTCTATCTATCTATGTCAGTCATATGTTATTCCCTCTGCGTGATCGGAAGATCTGACCTGGGACACAACATATGCATTTTTCTATCTCTCTATCCCTCTATCTATGTTATTCATATGTTTTCCCTCTGCATTTTTGGAAGAGATCCGACCAGGGATACAACATATGCATCTCTATGTCTATCTTCTCTCTTATATAATTGAACACTCACCTAAAGTAAAGAGTTCTTTGGAAATTCCTTGATTACTAGGGTATGTTGTGAAATGGGGAACACATTCTAGTGCACTTACAATTGAATTGATCCATGACTAAAGACTGACTGTATATCTCGCTGCTGAATTTAAGTGGACAACAATATCCTTGGTCGTTGTCAGCTACACGGTCTATTTAAGAATATAATTGCAATGTCTTATCACTTATAATATCTCCAACTTGCAAATATCTTTTGTGTTTAAGTGAACCACAATATTGGTGATTGACCAGAGCTACTCATGCAGGTGTGTGCTGATAAAAGATATTAAATTGTTTGACAACTTTTGATCCCAAAAGTTTCTGTTTTGTACATTTTGCATTTTATTTTTGTTTTTATTAAATTTGTTCAGATTTTTCCTCTATGTCACACCCCCAAACCAGAATGGCGGAAACATTCGGGGGTGGGTGACCTCACGTAGTATCATAACAGTTGAATATTGTAAAGAAAGTAAACACAACCATCATAAATATAATAAAAACTTACATTGTTGCGTGTAATAAATGTTTCAAAAGAATATTACAAATATGATGATTTAAAATGTTTTGATAATAGACGCCTTAGCGTTCCTTCTCCAAAAGCTGATGGTTACATGTATTACTGATTCCCTGAGAAATACAAGTAGTTTTGAAAAAGTGTCAACAATTAAGTTGGTGAGTTCATAAGCATTTTTGTACCGAAATTTGTATGTCCTTTAGTAAAAACAACTGAACGTGTTTTCCAGAAAATCCAATATTTTCTACATAAAGTTTGAAAAGTTCCAAAGGCTGGAGTGCAATAGTATCTTTCGTGCTCAAAAAGTGTATTTATACTCAAATAATGTATTTACTGAATGCATTCAAGAGTCTCGTAAATCAAACTCATTTTAATACTTCCGTGTGAGTTTTATAACCATGCTATTGACCCAGACTGCCTGTAACAACGTTCTTCAGGCGTTGTAGTGTTATGACGTTTGTTACCCAGACCTGCCGGTCTAACTATAGCTAACTGATTAGGTGCGGGATTGTCAATCCCGTATAGATCTATACACAAGTATCACGCTCTCCCTCCAAGAGATTATGGTTTATAATACAGAACTTGAAATACGTACTTGTGAGTACGTTGAAGCTGAATGTCTCACAACACTTAGTATTAATAGATTTACGAAAAGAAAAGTCTTTATTTCATGTAGATGAAAATATTTCAATTTTACAAAGTTTACGTAAATATGTAATGAATAATCCGTAAACCATACCTATTATAGTTTTTCCGAAAGTGTGTTCCATTTGGTGATAAAAACTCGGTATAATACTTAACGTTGCATGTAAATTGTATCGTTGATATCGATGTTATTTAACACTTTTAATAATGTAAATGATGTATTTAAATACGTATAAAACGATAAGTTTTTCTCGTATTGTACTTGTATTCCCCTCCCCCCTCCCTAAAACATGAAAAGACTTGAAAATGTAGGGGTATGAACTCACCTGGAAAGTGTGATGATTCGAAGACAACGAGATTTTTCTCGGGCGTCACTTTGACCGGAAAGTGGTGAGATTCTCGGGAATCTCGGGGCTTCGGACCTTCGATGGGACTCAGGTATGAAACCGGGAAGTTGGGATCGTCTCAGGATGCTAAACATGGAGTAAAAGTGAGAGAGAAATAGGAAATGGGCAAGGAAAGTCGGAGGTCTCGCATGGTATTTATAGGTGAGGAAAACTGCCCTCATACGTTGGGCGTACTCCGAAGTACGCGGGGCGTACCCTCGTACGTAGGGCGTACGTCAGCGATGATGTCACGGTCTCCGGTCTTCGAATGGGACTGTAGTAGAGTGTAGGGGCGACGTGGACGATCTGAGGCCCTCCATTCATTATGTTGGGCGTACTCCTTCGGATAAGCTCTGTAATGCGTGCCAAAAACTTCAAAAATACGTAACTTTCGCATACAAGCTCCGTTTTTGACGTTCTTTATATCCACGCGAAGGTGGGAATATACTCTACAACTTTCATTTAGACTTCGTTGGCTAATTTTGACTTTATTTTTAATTATATTTTATTTAATAGACCGGGACAGGATAATTTCGTTAAAAATCCATAACTTCTTTATCCGATGTCCGTTTTCGTCTGTCTTTTTACCATTGTACTACTATTGTGGAGACCTTCAACTCTCGTTTAGGTTGCGTTGGCTAAAAACCGCTCGATCTTTATTTCGAGTTTTTAGTTGTCTATCGTTGTTCCAAAACTTAGAAAAATCGCAACTTCCTCATACGAAGTCAGATTTGGGCGCTCTTTTTATGCATGCTCATGGTTTAACATAATCTACGACCTTCGTTTAGATACCTAAGGCTAAAAAGTATTTTATTGAAGTTTCACTTTTTACGTTTAGTAGTGTTTTACCGGGTGTGTTGTGGATTTTCGATTGGTCATAACTTCTTCGTTATAACTCGGATTCGAGTGTTCTTTATATTTTTGGAAACCTTGGCACGATATCTTAGACTTTATGCATCCCAATTTAGATTTTAGAACACTTCATTTTTTACGCTAATTTCATTGATTCCAAATTGTTCATTGTATTTGACTTTTTGAATGTTACATTGACTTGAAAAATATTGGGTTGTCACATCATCCCCTTGTTAGAGGGAATTTCTTCGCAAAATTTAATCTAAGATAGAGTTCTTGGAAAAATATGCGGGTACTTTTGTTTCATCTGATCCTCGCGTTCCCAGGTGTATTCAAGTCCTCGCTTGGCGTTCCAACGGACCTTCACAATGGGTATGCGGCTTTGTTTAGTTCTTTTAATTTCCCGATCCATGATCTCTATTGGCTCTTCTATGAATTTGAGATTCTCGTTGATTTCAATTTCGTCTAGAGGGATAACGAGGGTCTCATCGGACAAGCACTTCTTTAGGTTCGATACGTGAAAGGTAGGGTGTATGTTATTGAGTTCTTGCGGTAATCGAAGTTTGTATGCCACCGGGCCGATCCTGGCAAGGATCTCGAATGGTCTGATATACCTTGGGTTTAGTTTCCCACGCTTTCCGAAGCGTATTAATCCCTTCCAGGGTGAGACTTTTAGTAGTACCCGGTCCCCAACCTGGAATTCCAAGGGTTTCCGTCTTTTATCTGCATAACTCTTTTGTCTGTCTCTTGAACCCTTCAGTCACTCCCGGATTTGAACAATCTTCTCCATAGTTTCCCTTATGATTTCTGGTCCAGTGAGAGTGTTTTCGGTTGCTTGTACACTTGCTAGTTGTGTGTGACCCACTTCAGCCCTGCATAGAGGTGATCTGCACTTATGGTCGTAGAGGGCTTCGAATGGGGCAAATTTGATGCTAGTGTGATAGCTATTGTTGTACGAAAACTCGACCAATGGTAAATGGGTGTCCCACGCCTTACCAAAATCGATCACACAAGCTCTTAGCATATCTTCTAAGGTTTGTATGGTTCTCTCACTCTGGCCGTCGATCTATGGGTGGTAGGCAGTACTCATGTTTAACCTTGTTCCTTGAGATTTTTGTAGCGACTACCAGAACCTCGAGGTGAATCTACTATCTCGGTCTGAGATAATGGATATTGGTACACCATGCAGTCGTACAATCTCGCTGATGTATGTTCTAGTTAGCTTTTCCAGTTTATCCGTTTCTTTGATTGGTAGGAAGTGCGCGAATTTGGTTAACCTGTCGACGATCACCTAGATGGTGTCGAGTCCGCTAGTCGTCTTGGGTAACTTGGTTATGAAGTCCATGGTTATCCGCTCCCATTTCCATTCGGGTACTTCCGGTTTTTGCAACAATCCCGAGGGCTTTTGGTATTCCACCTTGACTTTGGCGCAAGTCAAACATTTGCCTACATAGGTAGCGATTTCGGCTTTCATGTTCGGCCACCAATACAGTTTCTTGAGGTCAAAATACATCTTATCTGAACCGGGATGTATGGAGTATCGTGTCTTATGGGCTTCGTCCATGACAACATCTCTGAATCCGCCAAACTTCGGCGTCCAGATCCGATTCATGAAGTAACGAACTCCGTCATCCCTGACTTCAAGATTCTTATCCATTCCTCTTAAGGCTTCCCCTGCCACATTTTCAGATTTCAAGGCTTCTATTTGAGCTTCCTTGATTTGCGTGGACATGTGTGAATGGATCGTCATAGTTAAAGATTTCACTCAGCGGCCTGAGTATTCCTTTCGCATGAGGGCATCAGCTACCACATTAGCTTTCCCTGGATGATAACGAATTTCGCATTCGTAATCGTTTAGTAGTTTTACCCACCGTCTTTGTATCATGTTGAGTTCTTTCTGGCTGAGGATATGCTGGAGGCTTTTATGATCGGTGAAGATTGTACATTTCATGCCGTAGAGATAGTGCCTCCAGATCTTTAGAGCGAAAACGACTACTCCTAGTTCGAGATCGTGCGTGGTATAGTTGACCTCATGCGTCTTGAGTTGTCTCGAGGTGTATGTGATGACCTTCTTTCGTTGCATCAGGACACATCCAAGTCGCTGGTTTGACGCATCACAGTAGAGCACGAAGTCTTCTGTTCCTTCCAGTAAGGTTAAAATAGGTGCACTGCATAGGGCTCGCTGTAGTGTTTGGAATGCAACGTCTTGTTTTTCTCCCCATCTGAAGGTTACACCCTTCTGAGTCAGGGTGGTAAGCGGCTTAGCAATCTTTGAGAAGTTTTGTACGTACCTTCGGTAATACCCATCAAGGCCCAAGAATTGCCGGATTTCCGTTGGAGTCCTTGGAGTTGTCCAGTTCTTGACTGCCTTGATTTTGGAAGGGTCCACGTGTATCCCCTCCTTGCTGACCACATGACCTAGGAAATCTACTTTCTGAATCCAAAATTCGCACTTTGAGAATTTTGCGTATAACTTCTCTGTCCTTAATGTTTCCAACACTTGTCGGAGGTGTTGGCTATGTTCCTCCTTGCTCCTTGAATAGATGAGTATATCATCTATGAACACGATCACAATTTTATCCAGGAAAGGACGACATACTCGGTTCATCGAGTCCATGAACACCGCCGGTGTATTTGTCAATCCAAAGGGCATCACTACAAACTCGTAGTGACCATAGCGAGTTCAGAATGCCGTTTTGGGAATGTCTCCTTCCAGGACTCGCAGCTGGTGATACCCAGATCTTAAATTGATCTTTGAGAAGTAGCTTGCTCCTTGTAGTTGGTCGAATAGATCGTCTATGCGTGGTAAGGGATATCGGTTCTTGATCGTGAGTTTGTTCAACTCTCGGTAATCAATGCACATGCGAAAAGATCCGTCCTTCTTCTTTACGAACAGAACTGGTGCTCCCCAAGGTGAAAAGCTCGGTCTGATGAATCCCTTGCTTAGAAGCTCGTTCAGCTAGATGGATAACTCTTGCATTTCAGTCGGTGCTGACGGTATGGCGATTTTGCTACTGGGGTAGCTCTGGGAATCAAGTCGATCCTGAACTCGACTTGACGTTCCAATGCGACTCCTGGAAGATCTTTTGGGAAAATGTCGGGGAAATTGTAGACTTCCGGAATGTCTTTAATGTCTTTCACTTCTCGTTTCTTGTCTACCACGTGGGCTAGAAAGGCATGAAATTCCTTGCAAAGGTATTTTTGGGATTTGACGCAGGAGATGATTTGTACATTTGTACTGGGTTTGTCACCATAAATGACAATAGTTTTGCTACTTGGCAGATTGAGGCGAACGGCCCTTTCGTGACAAAGTATATCGGCATGGTGAAGGCTTAACCAGTCCATACCGATGATGACATCAAAAATTCTTATAGTAATTGGCATAAGATCGATTTGGAACGAGTGTTCATTTAAATTTAACGTACATCCTATGTACATATCGTTTGTGCTTTCCGTTTTACCGTTTGCCATTTCTACTGTGAATATTTTATGGAGTGTTTGCGGTTTTTGATTAAGTAAGTGTTTGAATTTATGACTCACGAAACTTCTCTCTACACCACAGTCAAAGAGTATGCATGCATAAATGTTGTTGAGGAGAAACGTACCTGTAACCATTGTGGGATCGGCTATTGCCTTGTTCTGCCCTATTGCCAGCACTCTTCCTACACCGCCAACCTTCTTTGCCTTAGGGCAATCCCTCTTGTGGTGCCCAGTTTCCCCACACCCATAACATGTCTGGCTCACTCCAGCACCCGGAACTTGAGTGATTGGTCGCGCTGGTGCCCTACAGAAACGGACAGTGTGCCCTTTCCTGTCGCAGTTTTTACAGTGCATCTCCCGACAATTCCTGTTGTGACGGTAATTGCATTAATTGCACTTTGGTAGGTTCCCAGCATATTGTTTTACCGGCGTAGGGGTAATAGGGACAACAGTGGGGGCAGTAGCAGCATGGACCGCCACTATTTGTTTCTTTGAAGGTTCTTGCGAAGTTTGACCTTTCCTTTTGTTCCAAAACTTGTTGTTGTTATTGTTGTTGTTGGCATTGATGTTATTGTTGTTGCTTCCTTTTGTTGGTTCCGGGACGACGGTCATGACACTTTGGCAGACCCCATGATTAACAAGAGATTGTGCCAGGTCCTTGGTGCTGTCGAACGTCGTGGGTTTGGAAGCTAGCACACTTCCTCGAAGCTGGGGCGACAGCCCCCAGATATACCTTTCCACCTTTTGGCTTTCCAGAACCATCATTCCCGGGCAAAGTATTTCCAAGTCACTGAATCTATTTGTATAGCTTGTGATGTTCGAGCCTACCGCCCCAAAGCTCCTGCTCGAGCTTCTGAATCTCGCCGCTTGGGCAGTACTCTCGTAGTAGCATCCGTTTCAGGTTCTCCCAACCCATGGAGTTTGCCACCACCAGAGTTAGTGACTTGACGTGGCCATTCCAACACGTTAGGGCTCGCTCGGAGAAAGTACAGGCGGCAAATTTTACATTGCTTTCTTCAGGGCATGAGCATATCTCGAACACAGCTTCCGTTTTCTCTATCCATTGGGATAGAGTCATCACTCCCCCAGTTCCATTAAAGGGGATGGGTTTGCTGTTGGAGAAGTCCTTATAGGTACATTCCCCGGAACGACCTTGGTTTTGGCCATTAGTAGAGCTATTTATCCCTCCTCCTGATCCGTTGTTACTCATTTGTGCCATTGTTGCAGTTACGACAACTGTTACAGCAGCCTGAAAGGTAGCAGCATCCATCGATGGAGGGGGTGGCGCAGGTGCTCCATTTGTATTGAAACATCGGGGATTTCGTTTTGGAGGCATGATTCTGCCACAAGTTAAGAGACGAGTTCTTGATAAGTCATTAGAAATGATTATGGGAGGTTTTAGTATTATAAGTTTTAGTTCTGAACATTTCTGGTTTTTGCATGTTAATGGAAATAAATGTATGATTCTTTTAAGAAATTAATGGAATACTCGAGGAAATAATAAATGCGTGTCAATTTCATTGATATTAGTATATGATACAACGATCAGGAAAATTTGACCTTATATAGGTCTAGGGTACATCAATGAAAATAGGAAAATTTGACCGCATTCCGACCCCTGAACTGCGTTCTCACAATCCGTCGGGTTTACATTCTTAAAGGAAAGAGTAGCACCAACACTTATTTGATAGGTATATACATAGCGCCAGAAGTACGCACTCTACTCTGAGCGGGTGGCACACTATGGACCATGGTAGGTGGTTGTGGAAGCCTTAGCTCAGGCTACCTCACGTTCAACCTTGATGATACGCCTCTCCATTGCGGCTTGGTTCTTACGGAACTCCCTTACTTCGGCTCTAGCAGCAATAATGTCTTTCTGAAGGGAAAAGGTGTGCTCTATTTTCCGCTCATGTTCTTCGTCCAGACGAAGAAGACGTACCGCAGTGATAGCAACGGTGGCCCCAATGTCCAAAAGTTGGTTGGAATTTGCTCTTGCTTGCTCGCCTTGGTTGGCAATGTGACGAACCATGACAAGGAGTGCCCTATCAGTCGAACCCCCATTGCTGAGGTTATAAAAGCCTCGCGCCATGCCGTAGGGTGGGCGTTGCCCTTGTTCCCTGCTCCATCGCTTCAGATCCACAGCCTAGCGGGGCGCCGGGCCCTGAAAGTTCCGTCGGGGAATTGCTGCTTCTCGGGGAGGGTTGTAGACCTTAGGCTCTGAGTCTGTGCTCCCACCATCTCCTTCCTCTTCTGATCCTTCGTCTGGGTCTTCCTCAGGATCCTCTTCAGATTCTTCTTCTGGTTCTTCCTCGCGAATTTCCTCTTTGGAATCCTCTTCTGGGTCATCCTCAATCCAACCTCCATTTCCTTGGTTGGGGTAGTAGGGGTCCCCGGGAATGTGAAATCCTGCCATTTTGTCTAGTCAAGAAATAGAGGTAAGAGAATTTTATAAAAACTTGGGAGTAAAAAGGTAATAATTTTTTTTTATTTGACGATTTCCTAAATTTAACTAAGTATTGAGGTTCGCACAATTATTATAGTTCTTATGGATTTTAAAATACTCATATAGTATTTCAAATTTGTAAGTTTTATTCTAGTGTTTTCTTTGGTAAGTTTTCGACTTGTTGCTCACTACAACCATTCCTCGACATACGTTGGTCACATCCAGGATAAATATAGTTGATAAGGCTATATTTATTCTCGATTTGATTACATACCCCGAGGCCTAGTCGTAGTATCGCAACTTGCCTTAATACTTTTTATAAAATTTTTCTATGATATGAGACCGATGCATGCGTGTACTTATACTTTTATTATATATATATATATATATATATATATATATATATATATATATATATATATATATATCATTTTAATTTATTAAAAGTATCGTTTATGAAAACGTTTTGTGTGACAACCCTATATTTTTCCGAAAGCAATGTAACACTCATAAGTCAAATACAACGAAAACTATTTGGAATCAACGAAATTAACCTCAAAAATTAAGTGTTCAAAATATCTAAATTGGGATGCATCAAATGTTAGATATCTTGCCAAGGTTTCCAAAAACATAAAGAACATTCGAAACCGGGTTATATTGAAGAAACTATAACCACTCAAATATTTACGACACCCCCGCTAACACTATTTAACGTAAAAAGTGAAATTCCAATAAAATGTATTTTAGCCTTAAGTATCTAAACAAAAATTGTAGAGTTCGTTAAACTGTAAACGTACATAAAAAGATCGCCCAAATTGGACCTCGTATGAAAAAGTTACGAATTTTCTAAGTTTCGTAACAATAGTAGAGAGCTAAAAACTCGAATTGAAGATCGATCGATATTTAGCTAGCAACCTAAACGAGAGTAGAAGGTCTCCACAATAGGAGTAAGATGATAAAAAGACAATCGAAAACAGACGTCGGATAAAGAAGTTATGATTTTTTAACGGACTTTAGCAGTCCCGGCCTATTAAAAACATAGAATTAAAAATAAAGTCAAAACTAGCCGACGGAGTCTAAATGAAAGTTGTAGAGCATAATCTCAAATACGCGTGGATATAAAGAACGTGAAAAACGGAGCCCGTACGCGAAAGTTACGGAATTTAGAAGACGGAAGCCAGAATTACGCCCAACGTAATTCAGGAGTACGCCCAATGTACTCAGGTGCAGGGTCGAGTCCCATCGGCTGCAAGCTCTACGCCTAGCTAGACCCGAGTCGTAAGCCATGACGCAAAGTTACGCCCAGCACAACCTAAGTACGCCCAGCGTAACGCGTACGCCCAACGTACTCTGGTGGTACGCCCAGCGTACTCACATTTTCAACCCTATAAATAGAAGGCATAAGCTCCGGATTTTAGCACACCTCACTCAAAGTTTCACTCACCCTCACACACTCTTACGTACCAGAGACCATCCCGACACCCTCGGTTCCACACCCGAGCCCCCGACGAAGGTTCTACGCTACCGAGATCCCCGCAAAGCTCGAAGACGCAGCTTTCCGCAATTGAAGTTCTGCCCGACTCTAGTCTCGCTCTCTTCAAACCAAACAAGTGAGTTCATACCCCTAATTTTCAAGTCTTTTCATGTTTTAGGGGGGGGGGGGAATACAAGTACAATACAAGAAAACGTATTGTTTTATATAAATGCAACATCTATCTTATTATTATTCGATACCAACATCTTACTTTATGTATAAAGTTTAGTATATCACCAAGTTATTTTCACCAAATGGAACATACTTTTTGAAAAACTATAATGGGTATAGTTTGCGAGTTATTCATACATTCTTACGTATACATCTTGAAAAACGAAATACTTTCTTCTAAAGTGAAATAAATACTTTCTTATCGTAAATCTATTTATACTAAGTGATGTGAGATATTCAAACTTCAACGTACTTTTATGTAGGCATTTCAAGTCCTGTATTATAAGCCATAATCTCTTGGAGGGAGAGCGTGATACTTGTGTATAGATCTATATGGGATTGACAACCCCGCACCTAAACTGTTAGCTACAGTTACACCGGCAGGTCTGGGGTGACAAATGTCATAACACTACAACACCTGAAGAATGTTGTTACAGGCAGTTTGTGTCAATAGTATGGTTATAAGACTCACACGAAAGTATAAAAACAAGCTTGATTTACGAGATTCTTACAATCATTCAGTATTTACATTATTTTGGGTACAAAAACTTATCTTTATCATTTAAATACGAAAGATACTAACGCCCTCCAACCTTGGGAACTTTTCAAACTATATGTGGAAAAAATTGGATTTTCTGAAAGCCACGTTCATCGATTTTCTTCCAAAAAGACATACTTTTTCAGCACAAAACATTTATGAACTCACCAACTTTATTGTTGACACTTTTTCGAAACCACTTGTATTTCTCAGGGAATCAGTAATACAGGTAACTACCAGCTTTTGAAGAAGGAACGCTAAAGGTGTTTATTATCAAACATTTTAAATCATCATATTGTAATATTCTTTTGGAAACACGTAAAACGCAACAATGTACGTTTTTATTATATATATGATGGTTGTATTACTTTCTTTACAATATTCAATTGTTATGGTACTACGTGAAGTCATCCACCCCCGAATGTTTCCGCCATTCTGGTTTGGGGATGTGACAGATTGGTATCAGAGCATTGTTTATAGTGAACTAAGTATATCGAATCACATAAGATATACAAACTATAAATGCAAAGGGGACCAAAAACCCGTTGACAAAACGTTTTCATAAACAAAATATTTTCTTTTAAATATATATATATATATATATATATATATATATGTATATATATATATATATATATATATATATATATATATATATATATATATATATATACATACATTTTTACTCGCATGCATCGGTCTCGTATCGTAACAAAGTTTTCTAAAAAGTATTAAGGCAAGTTGCGACACTACGATTGGGCCTCGAGGTATATAATCAAATCGAGAATAAATATAGCCTGATCAACTATATTTATCCTGGATTTGACCAACGTACGTCGAGGAATGGTCGTAGTGGACAACAAGTCAAAAACTTACCAAATAAAATTTTTAGACTCGCAAATTTGAAATACTATAGGAGTATTGTTATAGGATAATAGGACAATGAAAAACCTGCACACATTAAGATATAGTTAAACTTAGGATGCCATTAAATAGAAATTTCTTTTCTTATAAAATTCTCATACCTCTATCCTAGTACAGACAAATGGCCGGATTCCATATACCGGGAGATCCCTACTACCCAAACCAAGGTAACGACGGATGGATAGAAGAAGATACGGAAGAAGACCCGGAGGAAATCGAAGAGGAAGTCGAAGAAGAATTCGAAGTCGAAGAGGAAGTCGGAGAGGAATTCGAAGTCGATGAGGAGGTCGAGGAGGAAGAAGAAGCTACTGATGGAACAGACTCCGAGCCGGAAGTAATCAACCCTCCTGTTCCTCGTCCTCCCGAAGTTAGAGCATATTACCCAGGTCCCATTCCCATTTGGGGAAGCCACCTCTACCATTGGAGCCGTCAACTTGGTGTACGCCCTCCCTTCGGCATGTGTCGGGATTTTTACAATGTCAGTGGAGGAGGCTCAGCCGATCGAGCGCTTCCCGTCCTTGTGGGCACAATAGCCACCCAAAACTACCAGTCAGACATACAAGCGGCCAGAATCCGTGAGGTCAATGCTGCTACACAGGGTAACGCCGCAGACATCCGTCGTCTGGACGGACTACACGAAAGTACCCAACTCCACACAGGGACGCTTCAAAGCCAAATGGTGACAGCACTGGCAGAAATAAGAGAGATGAAGGAACAACAAGCAGTTCTTGAAAGGCACCTAATGGGAGTCAAGCAGTCGGATGCCGAGTCTAGCTCCAAACGCACAACACGCCGCAAGTAGAACTTGCCCAACTCCAACAATTTTGATATAGAATAGGACCTCGGATAAAGTTTTTCTTTTTTCCTTTGAACTTGTAATCGGAGACCTCTAGATAGGTCAAATTTTCCTAAACACGAAGCATAATGTAACGCACCGTATGTGTGACTTATATATAAATATGAAGTACTTCTTTACATACCTCTCGAAACTTATAGGATTATCTAAATTGCTATATCTACTTTGAAACCATAAACTAAAGTCAAAACAAATTACAAGTTACAACTAACCCTCTAGTGCACAATTGTCAAATTATTAGAAACTTATAGTCTTCATTATTATTTCTCTATCAGAACATGCCTCCTCGTAGATCATCATGCAAAAACTCAGCTCCAACACCACCTCCACCACCTCCTCCAATTATGGATGCCGCTATGTTCCAAACTGCTGTAATAGCCGCTGTAACCGCAACGATGGCTCAAATGAGCAACAACGGGTCAGGAGGAGGAACAAACAGCTTTACAAATGGCCAAAGCCAAGGCCGTTCTGGAGTATGTACTTACAAATACTTCACCAACGGAAAGCCTATTCCCTTTTATGGGACTGGGGGAGTGATGGCTATCCCAATGGATAGACAAAACGGAAGCTGTATTCGAAATTTGCGCATGCCCTAAAGAAAGCAAAGTAAAATTTGCCGCCTTTACTTTCTCCGAACGAGCCATGACGTGGTGGAACGGCCACATCAAGACACTAACCCTAGTGGTGGCGAACTCCATGGGTTGGGAAAACTTGAAACAAATGCTCCTACGAGAGTACTGCCCAAGAGGCGAGATTCAGAAGGTTGAACAGGAACTGTGGGGCCTTACGATGGTAGGCTCGGACATCGCGGGCTATACCAACAGATTCAGTGACTTGATAATACTTTGCCCAAGAATGTTGATCCTGGAAAGCCAAAAGGTGGAAAGGTATATCTGGGGACTATCACCCCAACTTCGAGGGAGTGTGTTAGCCTCCAAACCCATGACATTCGACAGCACCAAGGAACTGGCGCAATCTCTCGTTGATCATGGTGTCTGTCAAGGCGTCACGGCTATCGTCGCTGAACCAACCAAAGGGAACAACAACAACGATAACAATGCCAACAACAACAACAAGAAGAAGTTCTGGAACAAGAGAAAGGGGCAAACTTTGCAAGAATCTTCAAAGGAACAAATGGTGGCGGTTCATGCCGCTACTGCTCCCACTACAACTCCTGCTACCCCTACGCCAACGAAACAATATGCTGGGAACCTGCCAAAGTGCAGCAAATGCAACTACCATCACCACGGTAATTGTCGCGAGATGCGCTGTAAAAACTGCGACAGGAAAGGGCACACTACCCGTTTCTGTAAGGCACCGACGCGACCAATCACTCAAGTTCCTGGTACTGGAATAAGCCAAGCATGTTATGGGTGTGGAGAAACTAGGCACTTCAAGAGGGATTGCCCCAAGGCAAAGAATGCTGGCGGTGTTGGGAGAGTCCTGGCGATAGGACAAAATGAAGCAATAGTTGACCCCACGGTGGTTATATGTACGTTTCTCCTCGACAACATTTATGCATGCATACTCTTTGACTGCGGTGCGGAGAGAAGTTTTGTGAGTCATAAATTCAAACACCTACTTAATCAAAAACCCCAACCACTCAATAAAATATTCACTGTAGAAATGGCAAACGGTAAAACGGAAAGCGCAAGCGATATGTATGTAGGGTGCACATTAAATTTAAACGAGCACTTATTTCAAATTGATCTTATGCGCATTTCGATAAGAAGTTTTGATGTCATCATCGGTATGGACTGGTTAAGTCTTCACCATGCCGATATACTTTGTCACGAAAGGGCCGTTCACCTCAATCTGCCAAACGGCGAAACTCTTGTCATTTATGGTGACAAACCTTGTACAAATTTACAAATCATCTCCTGTGTTAAAGCACGAAAATATCTTCGCAAAGAATATCATGCCTTTCTAGCCCACGTAGTAAACCAGAAACAAGAACCGAAGAACATCAAAGACATTCCAAAAGTCTGCAACTTCCCAGACATCTTCCCAGAAGATCTTCCAGGGATTCCACAAGAACGCCAAGTCGAGTTCAGAATCGACTTAATTCCCGGAGCTACTCCAGTAGCAAAGTCGCCTTACCGTCTAGCCCCAGCCGAGATGCAGGAACTGTCCAGCCAATTAAACGAGCTGATGAGCAAGGGCTTCATCAGACCGAGCTTCTCACCATGGGGAGCACCGGTCCTATTCGTGAAGAAGAAGGACGGATCTTTTCGCATGTGCATCGATTACCGGGAACTGAACAAACTCACGATTAAGAATTGATATCCCCTACCACACATAGACGATTTGTTCGACCAACTACAGGGAGCAAGATACTTCTCAAAAATCGATCTAAGATCTGGTTATCACCAACTGCGAGTGCTGGAAGGAGACATCCCCAAGACGGCATTCCGAACACGCTATGGTCACTACGAGTGTTTAGTGATGCCCTTTAGATTGACAAATGCACCAGCAGTGTTCATGGACTTGATGAACCGGGTATGTCGTCCCTTCCTGGATAAATTCGTGATCGTGTTCATAGATGATATACTCATCTATTCAAGAAGCAAGGAAGAATACAGCCAACACCTCTGCCAAGTCTTGGAAACATTAAGGGCAGAAAAACTATACGCAAAATTTTCAAAGTGTGAGTTTTGGATTCGGGAAGTATATTTCCTAGGCCACGTAGTAAGCAAGGAGGGAATACACGTGGATCCTTCCAAGATCAAAGCAATAGAGAATTGGACAACTCCAAGGACCCCAACTAAAATTCGGCAATTCTTGGGACTCGCCGGGTATTACCGAAGGTTCATACAAAACTTCTCGAAGATTGCTAAGCCACTTACCACCTAACTCAAAAGAGTGTAACCTTCGACTGGGGAGAGAAACAAGACGTCGCATTTCAAACACTAAAGCGAGCCTTATGTAGTGCGCCCATCTTAACCTTACCAGAAGGAACAGAGGACTTCGTGGTCTATTGTGATGCGTCAAACCAAGGACTTGGGTGTGTTTTGATGCAACGAGGAAAGGTCATCGCCTACGCCTCAAGACAACTAAAGACGCACAATGTAAACTACACGACGTACGATCTCGAGCTAGGAGCAGTCATTTTCGCTCTAAAGATATGGAGGCACTATCTCTATGACACGAATTGTACAGTCTTTACCGATCATAAAAGCCTCCAGCATATCCTCAACCAGAAAGAACTCAACATGAGACAAAGATGGTGGGTAGAACTACTAAATGATTACGAATGCGAAATTCGATATCATCCCAGGAAGGCTAACATGGTGGCTGATGCACTTAGCCGGAAGGAATACTCAGGCCATAGAGTGAAGTCTCTAACTATGACAATCCATTCACACCTGTCCACGTAAATCAGGGAAGCCCAAGTAGAAGCCTTAAAATCTGAAAATGTGACAGGGGAAGCCTTAAGGGGAATGGATAAGAAGCTTGAAGTCAAGAATGATGGAGTTTGTTACTTCATGGATCGGATCTGGACACCGAAGTTTGGCGGATTCAGAGAAGTCGTCATGAACGAAGCCCATAAGACACAATACTCCATACATCCTGGCTCGGATAAGATGTATCTCGACCTCAAGAAACTGTACTGGTGGCCGAACATGAAAGCCGAAATTGCTACCTACGTGAGCAAATGTCTGACGTGCGCCAAAGTCAAGGTGGAATATCAAAAGCCCTCGGGATTGTTGCAACAACCAAAAATACCCAAATGGAAGTGGGAGCAGATAACCATGGATTTCATAACCAAATTACCCAAGACAGCAAGCAGACTTGACACCATCTGGGTGATCGTCGACAGGTTAACTAAATCAGCGCACTTCCTACCAATCAATGAAACGGATAAATTGGAGAAACTAATAACTAGAACATACCTCAGAGAGATTGTACGGCTGCATGGTGTGCCCATATCCATTATCTCGGACCGAGATAGTAGATTCATCTCAAGGTTCTGGCAGTGGCTGCAAAAATCTCTAGGAACAAGACTAGACATGAGTACTGCTTATCACCCACAAACTGATGGCCAGAGTGAGAGAACCATACGAACCCTAGAGGATATGTTGAGATCTTGCGTAATCAATTTTGGCAAAGCATGGGACACCCATCTACCCTTGGTCGAGTTTTCGTACAACAATAGCTACCACACTAGCATCAAGGCTGCCCCGTTCGAAGCCCTCTACGGCCGTAAATGCATATCACCTTTGTGCTAGGCTGAAGTAGGTGACACACAACTAGCAAGAGGACAAGCAACAGACAACACACTCACTGGTCCAGAAATCATAAGGGAAACTACGGAGAAGATTGTTCAGATCCGGGGACGACTGAAAGCATCAAGGGACAGACAAAAGAGTTATGCGGACAAAAGACGGAAACCCTTGGAATTCCAGGTTGGAGACCGTGTCCTAATAAAAGTCTCGCCCTGGAAAGGGTTAATACGTTTCGGAAAGCGTGGGAAACTGAACCCAAGATACATTGGACCATTCGAGATCCTTGCCAAGATCAGTCCGGTGGCTTACAAACTTCGATTACCTCAGGAACTCCACAACTTACACCCTACCTTTCACGTATCAAACCTAAAGAAGTGCTTGTCCGATGAGACCCTTGTCATCCCTCTGGACGAAATTGCAATAAATTAGAATCTCCAATTCGTAGAAGAACCAGAGATCATGGATCGGGAAATTAAAAGGACTAAACAAAGTCGCATACCTATTGTAACGGTCCGCTGGAACGCTAATCGAGGACCTGAATACACCTGGGAACGCGAGGATCAGATGAAACAAAAGTACCCGTATCTCTTCCCCAATGCGTAAACTCAAACTTAGATTAAATTTCGGGACGAAATTCCTCTAATGGGGGGATGATGTGACAACCCTATATTTTTCCAAAAGCAATGTAACACTCAAAAGTCAAATACAACGAAAACTATTTGGAATCAACGAAATTAAACTCAAAAATAAAGTGTTCAAAATATCTAAATTGGGATGCATCAAATGTTAGATATCGTGCCAAGGTTTCCAAAAACATAAAGAACATTCGAAACCGGGTTATATTGAAGAAACTATAACCACTCAAATATTTACGACACCCCCGGTAACACTATTTAACGTAAAAAGTTAAATTCCAATAAAATATATTTTAGCCTTAAGTATCTAAACAAAAATTGTAGAGTTCGTTAAACTGTAAACGTACATAAAAAGATCGCCCAAATTGGACCTCGTATGAAGAAGTTACGAATTTTCTAAGTTTCGTAACAATAGTAGAGAGCTAGAAACTCGAATTGAAGATCGATCGATATTTAGCTCTCGCAACCTAAACGAGAGTAGAAGGTCTCCAGAATAGGAGTAAGATGATAAAAAGACAAACAAAAACAGACGTCAGATAAAGAAGTTATGAATTTTTAACGGACTTTAGCAGTCCCGGCCTATTAAAAACATAACATTAAAAATAAAGTCAAAACTAGCCGACGGAGTCTAAATGAAAGTTGTAGAGCATAATCTCACCTACGCGTGGATATAAAGAACGCGAAAAACGGAGCCCGTACGCGAAAGTTACAGAATTTAGAAGACGAAAGCCAGAATTACGCCCAACGTAATTCAGGAGTACGCGCAACGTACTCAGGTGCAGGGTCGAGTCCCATCGGCTGCAAGCTCTACGCCTAGCTATACCCGAGTCGTAAGCCATGACGCAAAGTTACACCCAACGTAACCTAAGTACGCCCAGCGTAACGCGTACGCCCAACGTACTCCGGTGGTACGCCCAATATACTCATATTTTCATCCCTATAAATAGAAGGCATAAGCTCCAGATTTAGCACACCTCACTCAAAGTTTCACTCACCCTCACACACTCTTACGTACCAGAGACCATCCCGACACCCTCGGCTCCACACCCGAGCCCCCGACGAAGGTTCTACGCTACCGAGATCCCCGCAAAGCTCGAAGACGCAGCTTTCCGCAATTGAAGTTCTGCCCGACTCTAGTCTCGCTCTCTTCAAACCAAACAAGTGAGTTCATACCCCTACTTTTCAAGTCTTTTCATGTTTTAGGGGGGGGGGGGGGGGAATACAAGTACAATACAAGAAAACGTATCGTTTTATATAAATGCAACATCTATCTTATTATTATTCGATACCAACATCTTACTTTACGTATAAAGTTTAGTATATCACCAAGTTATTTTCACCAAATGGAACATACTTTTTGAAAAACTATAATGGGTATAGTTTGCGAGTTATTCATACATTCTTACGTATACATCTTGAAAAACGAAATACTTTCTTCTAAAGTGAAATAAATACTTTCTTATCGTAAATCTATTTATACTAAGTGATGTGAGATATTCAAACTTCAACGTACTTTTATGTATGCATTTCAAGTCCTGTATTATAAGCCATAATCTCTTGGAGGGAGAGCGTGATACTTGTGTATAGATCTATACGGGATTGACAACCCCGCACCTAAACTGTTAGCTACAGTTAGACCGGCAGGTCTGGGGTGACAAATGTCATAACACTACAACACCTGAAGAATGTTGTTACAGGCAGTTTGTGTCAATAGTATGGTTATAAGACTCACACGAAAGTATAAACACAAGCTTGATTTACGAGATTCTTACATGCATTCAGTATTTACATTATTTTGTGTACAAAAACTTATCCTTCTCATTTAAATACGAAAGATACTAACGTCCTCCAACCTTGGGAACTTTTCAAACTATATGTGGAAAATATTGGATTTTCTGAAAGCCACGTTCATCGATTTTCTTCCAAAAAGATATACTTTTTTAGTACAAAACATTTATGAACTCACCAACTTTATTGTTGACACTTTTTCGAAACCACTTGTATTTCTCAGGGAATCAGTAATACAGGTAACTACCATCTTTTGAAGAAGGAACGCTAAAGGTGTTTATTATCAAACATTTTAAATCATCATATTGTAATATTCTTTTGGAAACATGTAAAACGCAACAATGTACGTTTTTATTATATATATGATGGTTGTATTACTTTCTTTACAATATTCAATTGTTATGGTACTACGTGAAGTCATCCACCCTCGAATGTTTCCGCCGTTCTGGTTTGGGGGTGTGACATTTTGTCAGAGGGTTTTTTGTCCCTTTGCATTTATAGTTTGTATATCTTATGTGGTTCGATATACTTAGTTCACTATAAACAAGGCTCTGATACCAATCTGTCACACCCCAAACCAGAATGGCGGAAACATTCGGGGGTGGGTGACTTCACGTAGTATCATAACAGTTGAATATTATAAAGAAAGTAAACACAACCATCATAAATATAATAAAAACTTACATTGTTGCATGTAATACATGTTTCAAAAGAATATTACAAATATGATGATTTAAATGTTTTGATAATAGACGCCTTAGCGTTCCTTCTCCAAAAGCTGATGGTTACCTGTATTACTGATTCCTTGAGAAATACAAGTAGTTTTGAAAAAGTGTCATCAATTAATTTGGTGAGTTCATAAGCATTTTTATACCGAAATTTGTATGTCCTTTAGTAAAAATAACTGAACGTGTTTTCCAAAAAATCCAATATTTTCTACATAAAGTTTGAAAAGTTCCAAAGGCTGGAGTGCAATAGTATCTTTCATGCTCAAAAAGTGTATTTATACTCAAATAATGTATTTACTGAATGCATTCAAGAGTCTCGTAAATCAAACTCATTTTAATACTTCCATGTGACTTTTATAACCATGCTATTGACCCAGACTGCCTGTAACAACGTTCTTCAGGCGTTGTAATGTTATGACGTTTGTCACCCCAGACCTGCCGGTCTAACTATAGCTAACAACTTAGGTGCGGGATTGTCAATCCCGTATAGATCTATATACAAGTATCACGCTCTCCCTCCAAGAGATTATGGTTTATAATACAGGACTTGAAATACGTACTTGTGAGTACGTTGAAGCTGAATGTCTCACAACACTTAGTATTAATAGATTTACGAAAAGAAAAGTCTTTATTTCATGTAGATAAAAATATTTCAATTTTACAAAGTTTACGTAAAGATGTAATGAATAATCTGTAAACTATACCCATTATAGTTTTTCCGAAAGTGTGTTCCATTTGGTGATAAAAGCTCGGTATAATACTTAACGTTGCATGTAAAGTGTATCGTTGATATCGATGTTATTTAACACTTTTAATAATGTAAATGATGTATTTAAATACGTATAAAACGATAAGTTTTTCTTGTATTTTACTTGTATTCCCCCCTAAAACATGAAAAGACTTGAAAATGTAGGGGTATGAACTCACCTGGAAAGTGTGATGATTCGAAGAAAACGAGATTTTTCTCGGGCGGCACTTCGACCAGAAAGTGGTGAGATTCTCGAGAATCTCGGGGCTTCAGACCTTCGTCGGGACTGAGGTATGAAACCGGGAAGTCGGGATCGTCTCGGGATGCTAAACGTGGAGTAAAAGTGAGAGAGAAAGAGGAAATGGGCAAGGAAAGTCGGAGGTCTTGCATGGTATTTATAGGTGGGGAAAACTGCCCTCGTACGCTAGGTGTACTCCGAAGTAGGCGGGGTGTACCTCGTACGCTGGGCGTACCCTCGTACGCAGGGCGTACGTCAGCGATGATGTCACAGTATCCGGTCTTCGGATGGGACTGTAGTACAGTGTAGGGGCGACGTGGCCGATCCGAGGCCCTCCATTCATTACGCTGGGCGTACTCCTTCAAATAAGCTTCGTAATGCGTGCCACAAACTTCAAAAATGCGTAACTTTCGCATACGGGCTCCGTTTTTGACGTTCTTTATATCCACGCGAAGGTGAGAATATACTCTACAACTTTCATTTAGACTTTATTGGCTAATTTTGACTTTATTTTTAATTATATTTTATTTAATAGGTCGGGACAAGATAATTTCGTTAAAAATCCATAACTTCTTTATCCGATGTCCGTTTTCGTCTGTCTTTTTACCATTGTACTACTACTGTGGAGACCTTCAACTCTCGTTTAGGTTGTGTCGGCTAAAAATCACTCGATCTTTATTTCAAGTTTTTAGCTGTCTACCGCGGTTTTGAAACTTAGAAAAATCGTAACTTCTTCATACGAAGTCAGATTTGGGCGTTCTTTTTATGCATGCTCATGGTTTAACGTAATCTACGACTTTCGTTTAGATACCTAAGGCTAAAAAGTATTTTATTGAAGTTTCACTTTTTACGTTTAGCAGTGTTTTACCAGGTGTGTCGTGGATTTTCGATTGGTCATAACTTCTTCGTTATAACTCGGATTCGAGTGCTCTTTATATTTTTGGAAACGTTGGCACGATATCTAAGACTTTATGCATCCCAATTTAGATTTTAGGACACTTCATTTTTTACGCTAATTTCATTGATTCAAAATAGTTCATTGTATTTGACTTTTTGAATGTTACATTGACTTGAAAAATATAGGGTTGTCACACTCTGTGCACAAATTTAGGGAGTGAATTAAAAAATCATAAAAAAATCATAAAAATCATAAATCTAAAAATACAAAATATGTTTATTTCTGTTTTTTATTTTTATTTCTTTTTCAGAAAAATAAAAAATTCAAAAATATTGTTTTTGGGCGTATTTTAATTTTATTTTTATTCTTAGTTGTTCTATTGTGTGCTAAGTTTATGTTTATTTTTTAATTTTTATCTCAAAATTTCTTTTGTCTTGAAATGCGAATTTAAAAGAAGAAAAGTGTAACGCCCTGATTCTCAGGTATTGATTTTAGATAAGAATTTTCTTGATTTCAAGGTCTACTCGACGAGTCGATTGCCCTACTCGTCGAGTAGCAGCGGGTTGGTCCGCGTGTTTTCATGACCTACTCGCCGAGTCCAATAAGGGACTCGGCGAGTAGGAGCTAGCAGATGAAACCCTAAATTTCGGGGTTTTGCACCCTATTTAAGGATCACTTATCCCCCTTAGCCTCTCTTACTGCTCCCCTCGAATCCAGAAACCCTAAATTGTGTTGTTCTCTTTGTTGGTGTGCTTCTTAGCTTGGAAGAGGGATTTTTTTGGTGAGGAAAGGTTTGAAGATCAAGGAGCCTTGAGCAAGCAACAACTGGAGATCTGAAGTCCACCTCAGTTTATCACCAGTTGGAGGTATCAAGTCATCACCTTGAGCTTCTTCTAGTTAATCCCCTTTTTATGTTGAGTTTTGGAACCATTTTGGGGCATTTGGGTTGCATTTCGAGTGATGGACCAAGATCTGAAGTTGCAACTTCAAATCTAGGCTCATCTGGGCCCTTATCATCATAAAGTCTCAGTCTTGAGCATGTTGGTGGAGCTCTTCTTCCTAGAACCCCCTTCTTTATCTTGTTTTAGGTCATTATCACCTTGCGTGCACGTAAAGTTTGCATCTTTACGTGATAAACATGCCTTGGGAAGCTGGATCTACAATATGGAGCCTTAGCATGGCTTAAAAAGTGTCTGTATGGATGATGGATTGAAGGGACTCAGCGAGTTGCATAGTCAACTCGGCGAGCCGCATGAAGATGGCTATGAGCTCGACGAGTTAGATGAACAACTCGGCGAGTCCGTTGAAGATTGCCGTGAACTCGACGAGTCGGCTAGGGTTTCTCCCAATTCTTGGACGCGTATGAACTCGGCGAGTTAAAGGGGAACTCGACGAGCCAATCAAGGATTTCATGACTTCTCGAGTTCAGGAAGGACTCGACGAATCGGTGACTGCACTCAACGAGTCGAGTTAACATGGACTGTTGACTTTGACTGTGGACTTTGACTTGGACCAAGGGTTGACCAGTTGACTTCTGAGGGTATTCTGGTAATTTGGAGATTTATGAAAAAGGGTTTTATGGTAACTATAGGTGGTGGAGTTCGTGTTGGTGATCCGCGAGTTGAGCTTTCTAGTTTCAGACGACAGTTACGAGGTGAGTTATCCTCACAATACTAAGGGGTCTAAGGCACCAAGGCTGGCCCATTGGATATGTTATACTAGCAGTGTTAGATGTTGAGTATGAGTTAGTATTGCATGATAGTGGTTATGCCAGTTAGGTACACCTGTAGGACTACCTGTGGTGTTATATGATTATTGCATGCTTAGTGGTTATGTTATGTGTTTGTTATATGGGATGGGTTGAGGTTGTACTGCTTCATGCGGTAGCCAACAAATCCTAGGAGCATTCCGGTTACGGGCTAAGGGAGACTCGTACTGTGGGCTCGGGACCATTCCAGTTACGGGCTGAAGGAGACTCGTACTGTGGGCTCGTGGGTATTACAATCTGTAGGGTTGTGGACCTATTATGTGTTGTTCTGTTCAGTTTGTTATGATATGATAATTCTAACATGGTTATGTGGATTGTATGGGTATCTGTATTTTGGGGGAACTCACTAAGCTCTCGGGCTTACAGTTTCAGTTTATTGTTTCAGGTACATCAGGGGATCGCGGCAAGGCGAAGGCATGATCGTACGTATCCTCACTTTATGTTTTGTTTCTAGGATATACTTTGATAAATAATATTTTGAAAACAAAGTTGTAATGTTTAACGAACTTTAGGTGTTTTTAAAAGTTTAAATTTGCTTGAAATTTTAGGGTGTTACAAAGAGACTTAAGGAGACTGTATCATAATTTTCTGAGTAAGGAGAAGAAATTTGGAAAGGAATTGACGGTTATTACACTTCACACTACTTTCACAAGGAATTAAATGCATGAAAATGTGAAAAATGTCAGTTAGGCGGTATCTTTCTAAGAACTATCATGGCTCCAGGGCGATTCACCCAATAGGGAAATAGATATTGTTAAACATCCCGCCCAGGGTCTTGACAATCTTTTGTCATGAAAAACTGCAGAGACTCAAATGTATTCTCGAATACATTTTTCGCAGGTAAAGGAATTAATGGTTTAGCCACCATGGCGATGCACCTCGCAAGGCACGATTATCGTTGAACGTCTCGCCAAGGGTCAAGGTAACTTGTTAACTTGAAAAGCTGTATTGAGATCTTTGATTTAGGATATGTAGGGGCTAACATCAAAAATAGCCACGAGTAGTTCTCTGATACTCAATAAATCGTAGTGCGTTCCTCCAGGTTCACACAGATACTGCAAGTAGTCTCCATCTGAGCCAAGGCTGGGTGCTTGAACAACTGTGGTGAGAAGGGTCTTTATGACCCTGTGATCCACGAGGACTTTTTAGTCATGGTTACTTTAAAGACGCATCTATGATCGACAAAGAACACTCATTCGAAGGAACAAGAAGTGACGATTATTTTTCAACACACAAATTTTCAACCCCAGATGCAAGGTGAAGCTGTATTTGAAGTTATGTGACGAATTGCATTGAAGTCTCCTCAATCAATTTGCTGCTATCTGTGAACTTTCTGAAGTGAAATAGAATAATCGATTCTATGTGATTATCTCTGAAGTTTCTCAAAGCTGAAAGTGCTGATTTTCAAGAACCTATACAAGAAGCCACTATACCCAATGTGCGTTCAAAGTTAAATTTGAAAAGAAGTACAACTACTAAAGATGGAGTTATTCATGTAGAAGATTCATATTTGCATCTTGTAGTCAAGTCGTGAAGAGATCAAGAAAGAGCTGAAAGTCAAGGTCTAGAAAGAGCTGAAAGTCAAGATCAAGGAAGTTTGAAAATAAAAGAAAGTTATAAACCAAGGTGGGGGGATTTTTAGGACATAAATTTGTGGTTTATAATTTGCTTTTCAATGATTTTATAGTCTTCGGTTTAGGACCAGAATCTCCATGATCTCGGATGTCTTTGGATCGAAATCACCATGTGATTTCGGTAGGCTTAAGTGATTTCGGTTTTAGGTATTGGGCTTGGCCTTTGTATTTAGGTCTAGGTATATATAGTTTTATATGAGTCAGTCAGTTGATCATTCCAAGAAGCACATATCGTGTTCTAGAGAGACAGAGAGAACCAAGAGTGTCATTGTGAATTTCATGTACCCGACTATTAATCAATAATAGTGTGCATTGAAGATTAATAATTGTGTTCTTATTCCATATTACATCTTGCATCATTCACTAGATTGGGATTCCGCACCATCATAGTGAGATCGATTGATACATCACAAGATTGGGTTTTACAATCTACAACATTTCAACCGGTTCTAGTTTGAAAAATAACCGAAAAATCGGTATCAGAACCGGAACCGGAACCGGCGCTAGAACCGACGGTCCAGTTCCCGGTTCTTATAATATAGGAAAACCGGTTCCGGTTCGATTCTAAAGTTCATAACTAATATTATATAACTAAAGTTGAATTCTTCGTATTTTGTATGGGATGCACCTGTAATTTCTAATTGTTTTGTCAAACTCATAAGTTTTAATGTTTGTTTTGCGGAAGGCGTAATCTATAATTTTTCTATTAGAAATGAACTATTTTTCTAACTTTTTTAAACACTTGGACCATTTGTTGTTAAAAAAATACACTTGGACATTTTCTGTAAATTACAGGACGAATTATAATTTATTAAGTAAACTACACCAATCATCACTCTTGAATGTGTCAAAATGCATGTTTAGTCCTTATTTTCAAAAATTAACCCGGGTCTTTATTTATATTGTAAATAGATGTACTCTTAGTTCTACAAATATGAAAGGACTATTTTGCCATTTTTATTTCTTTTTCATTTAATTTTCAGGTTTATTTATCATTTTTAGATTAAAAAAATAAAAGAAAAAAAATTACCACCACCCACACCCTAACTTACCCTTCCCCCTTCTTTTTCAAATTTTCCTTTCACCTTGCCTGGAAACCAGCACCACCACAACTACCGTCTACAACTATCGTGTCATACCCCCGGACCAGATGGCGGAAATGTCCGAAGGCGGGTGACTTCATTGTGCAGTATCATAACAATTGAATATAAATGAAACAGAGTAAATCCAAACATCATACATTGAGATATCATACATACATTGTTTACATATTGTATTTGTCCTTCAAATTACACAAAAGAGACACAAATAGATAAATTTCAAACTACAACAAAATAGTCGTGCATCCGCGTCCCTTGTTATCTGCTTACTAGATCCCTGAGAATACAAGTCGTTTTGAAAAGCATCAACTAAAAAGTTGGTGAGTTCATAAACATTTTTGTATAAAATAGTTTTACACTCGTTTAAAATCGTTCTCATTGTACTTTCAGAGAATCCGATAGTTTCTATGAAATCGTTTGAAGCCTTGCTTTGAGAATCATTGATATATGTGTGCATGTCGTTACTTTGGTTCATCCTTATAAGGAGTGATTTTGAAAAGTAGTGTAGTTTGTAAAGGCAAGCTGTGTTCGAGATTAGTTCTTTTGAGTAGTAATAGTCAACCGTTTCCTGAAAATCCCCTATCTTCAAAAAGTGAATATAGTTGTAAATCTTGTTTTTCTTATCGAGTAAAATTGAGTGTACGTTCTAGTTTATCGTTATCGAAATCGTATAAAATCGTTTCTCCAGAAAATCCTATATTTTCTGAATATTCGTAAGTTATGTTTCCAGCTGTGTATACTTGCATATGTGTGTGTGTTAGTTTATCGTTTTCAAAATCGTTTACAAATGTTTTCCCAAGAAAATCCTATGTTTTCTTATTGGTAAAATAGTAGTATTTAGACTCTAATACTTGTTAGGTGAAAGAAATCAACATGGCAATTATGGACATTCTACGCAATGAAAAGGACAGTCAACATAACAAATGCGGACCATAACTACCATGCGTAGGACAGTCAACACAACGTGCCAAAATTTATTTATGAAGGTTTCCTTGCATAAATTTCTAGATAACATAACATATTCTAGTGAGTCGTTATAACCATACTAATATGACGGAGACCTGTTTTGGCGTTTCTCAGGCACCCTCGTTTTGATAAAGACATTTGTTACCCTAGACTGGTCGGTCTAGCTGTAGCGAACAACGAAGGTGCGGGGTGTCAACCTCGTATAGATCTATGCACAAATTCTCGCTCTCCCTCCAGGAGACTCTGGTTATAACTCCTTACAGGACTTTAGACATACATTAATATTTTTATATTTAGGTACTTTTAAGATTTGTCTGACTACAATATTAACAACCTTTTGAGCAATCGTTTGAGATCCATTATTTGTTAGATAAATAATGATATTCTTACTCATTGGATAGAAATATCGTTTTCGTTCCATATTGTTTATTGTGCTTGTTAATTGGGTACTTCGTGTTCGTTCCGTTTCGTTTATTGAAAAATAAGCCATTTTGAACGTTTATCAAAATGACCCAACATTATCGGAATTGGCAAAAATGGTCTTTCCTTTCTATACATTGTCGGCTCGGGCCCATATTAGTCAAAAGAAAAGTGTCAAGTTATAATTTGTGTAAGTTTAGGATTGTCGGTTATGACACGCATTTTCTGTTTTATGACCTATAGACCATTACTTATGTTCCTGAAGGTTTTACGACAGCAGTTTATGACATGCAAATATTTTTGTCATGAAAACTCTGTTTTCGTATATTTTTCATGATAAAATTATTTATATTAAATATTTATAAATAATCGCTAATAGTTTGTTAACATGGTAAAAATTCATGAGTAAGACATAATGTTCCAAGATAACCCTTGTATTTATGTTTGGCCAAAAATGATCCAAAATATTATTATTTCCATATTTTAATCACTTTCAATGTATTTAGTTCCACAACTTGTTTAAGTTAATCTTGAAGCAAATGCTTATAGTTGTTGTTATAATAATTCGTGACTTATACTTGGTAACATACTAGTTCTTGTTTCCAAACATGATTTGTGGAACATAATCCAAACTCTTGAGGCTTAACCAAAAATCTCGAGTTTTTGGACTATTTATAAAGGTTTCATACTTAAGCACATGTAATATGGCATGCATACACAATAAGCAAATAAATTATGATTTATGCAAGAATTTGACTTGTATTCTCCCCCAAAAACAGTAAAACTTTGAGAAAAAGGTGGGGGTATGAAGCTCACCTTCAGTTAGTTTGTGGGTGCTTTGAAATGTAGTGAAGAGATCTTGATCTAAGCACTAGAATGTCCTTGCTGAACTCCTTGAAGCCTAATTTCCAAGAACCACCTTGATGATAAAGATTTTTGGAAGAATCCACTTGTTCATGAGAGGGGTTTGTTAAGTGGGTGAAGGAAAAGATCTTGAAGAAAGATGAAACCTACAGGGGGAAAAATGGAGTAAAAGTGAGGGTCAGTAAGAAGAAGTTCTTCTTTTGTATAAAGGAAGGGGAGTTGATTTGATGTGTGCTTGGAAGTTTGGAGGATATTACTTGTTTATTCGTGAACACCTTGGAACTTGTTGAAATGTTACATCAAAAGTCAAAGGCATTTGTCTTATTAACATCTCATGGTTTAAAATGATATCTTAAATAATCAAATTTGGCTTAAAACAGAGGTTTAAGGGTTTAAGTTAGGAAAAATACGAGTTTGGTGGGATTCCCGACGTCAAAATACCTCAAAATGATGAAAATTTCCGAAATGGCCAAAATTATGGAGCCAAATAGTAAAATCCGGAGCCACAACATGAATTCCGAAGTTGCTGGGTGAGTTCCGAAGGCAATCCTAATTTCCGAAGCATTTCCCTAGGATCCGGAGTCAGGATGCGGAGTCAGCAGGTCCGGTCTGAGGTGCGAAGCAGGCTAGTGATTCCGAGGCACATGCGAGATCTTTTTCCGGATGAGAGGCTTCTCCTTAGTCCATTAGAGGGTCCGAAGTGGGGAGGGGTTCCGGCCCAAGAGGGTTCCGGACCAAGAGGGTCCTTTTGGGTTTTCTCCTTAGGTTTTGAGCTGTTTTTCGACTGAGGGAGGTACTTGGAGAGATTTGAGAGAGATTTGAGATACGTGGAGAGAGTTGGGAGAGATTTCACATACTTGGAGAGATTTGGGAGAGATTCGATATACTTGGAGAGATTTCATATATTGGGAGAGATTTGGGAGAGATTTCACATACTTGGAGAGATTTGGGAGAGATTTGATATACTTGGAGAGATTTCACATACTTGGCGAGATTTGGGAGAGATTCGATATACTCAAAGAGATTTGGGAGAGATTTCATATACTTGGAGAGATTTGGGAGAGATTCGATATACTTGGAGAGATTTCATATACTGGGAGAGATTTCACATACTTGGAGAGATTTCACATACTTGGAGAGATTTGGGAGAGATTTCACATACTTGGAGAGATTTGCATTCGAACACAACATGGCTCATTAGGGACTCATATTGTACACTTAAATGTGTTAGCACAGGTCTCACAATAGTCCTTGCTTACCTGAGGACGGAATTTCCTAGCCAAAAATGCTAGTGGTGACATATCGACTACTATCATAAACCATAGTTCACCACCATCAGAAACCACTAGAAGGCACCACTTATCTCTCTCTCTCTCTCTCTCTCTCTCTCTCTCTCTCTCTTTCTTTGTGTAACATCCCGAAAATCATAGGGTAAAAACTTCATTTTTAATATATATTCATACATTCATTTATCTTCATTCAAACATTTAAAAGTATTTCAAAGTAAAACAACTATCAGAGTAAAATCCCAAAATACACGAGTGTATGCGTTGTAATCAAGCCAGACCCTTCCCTTTCGAATCGGAAGTACTTGAAACCATAAACCACAAATTGTAAGGACAAAACTTAGTGAGTTCCCTAAATACCATATACCAAACATATCATACGATCCATACATATCATACATATCCAACAATCAATAAAAAGTGCTATGTGTCATCCATAATCTTGCCATTATGCCACGAGCCGTATCACGGTATTTCTTGCCAAGCCGGGGTCCAAAACCCTGGGTCTTACAGACAAGTACCAGGATCCACCTCCTGGTCTTCCACGCAAGCATCACAACAACAACTATCATACAATCTACAACTACTTAACTAATTAACAACCAAAGTTTAGACTATGGTCCTGCATGCAGATTGCCAGGAGCCACCTCCCGATCTTTCATATAAATACCAAGGGCCACCCCCGAGTCTTCTTTTAAATCATAAACCAAATGGGCCAGCATTAGTGTCTTAGACCCATAGAACAGTGAGGAGACTCACCACAAATGCTCAAGCTCATTGAAAGAAATCCCTAGTTGCTGCCCTGACGATTTCCCGAGCTATCAGTACAAAATAACACCCAATTAGCAATTGGGTTCCAATTTATGGCCCATAATCCATACTCGGGGTAAAACGACCATTTTACCCCTGGCCCAGATTGAACCAAAACTGAGGCCCAAATCCATACTCGGGGTAAAACGACCATTTTACCCCTGGCCCATCTTGAACAAAAACTGAGGCCCAAATCCATAAACCAAAAAGGCCCAAAACCATTAGATCCACAAAGGACCACTAATGACCTAATTTTCTAAATTGGGCCCAACCTCCATATAGGCCTTATGCTAAAGCACAATAATTCCTTAGCCCAAAAAGTTGATCTTAGCTGGCCCAAAGCAACAAAGTCCAAAGAAGTGACCCAAAGATGCGAAGCCCCAACACACAACAAGTCCGAATCCCAGCTGAGTGTTGTACGTGGGGCGTAAACTCAGCTACGCTGGGTGTACTCGACGAATCCAGATCGCGACCAAACACTTGGTACGTTGGGCATACGGTCAGTTACGCGGGGAATAAACTGACTTATTCCAAAACTGATAGTATTGCTTAACCACTTAATCACTTTGCACCCAAACTTCAAAGAACCTTAAAATAAAGATCTTAATGCATAAAGTTGGCACATTTATGCATTTTCATGTCTTAATGGGACCCAAAAACCATCTTAATCCATTAAGAACCATATAAATCCAACTAGAATGTGCATGGACCAAAGCGAGGATCAAGATACCATTTTTACGAACATATAAACTCAGAAAGGGCAAGATTTAACAATCTTAGCTCCTGGAGCGGCTCAATCTACCAAGGAGGACTCAAAACCCAAAAATAATCACAATTCTAGTCTTAAACCCATAAAGCATAACAATAAGCCAAGGTATGAACTTGATACCTTAAATGAGCTGGAAATGAAGCCAAGAGGATGGATCTATAAGTCTTCCTTTGAACCACAAGTTAGCGCCAAACACCTTTTCCTTGAAAATGATAAAAAGCACACCAAAATGCACACTTAGATCTCACAAACACTCAATGAGAGGTTAGGGTTTCCGAAATGAGGCTAGAGGTCAGTGGAGGCTAAGAAATGAGAGAGCCTTGAGTTTATAAGGTTGTTTAAATAGTACCCAAAACCTAAAAGTTGGCACTCTGCTCATTACGTTGGGCGTACCCCAACTTACGTTGGGCGTTCGCGACCAAATACGCGCCTTCCCTCCTTGCATGCATGGGACCAACTTGCAAACCTTTTCCACTAAGGGCCATTTCTGCCATTATTTCAAACTGCTCTAACTTCCTCGTCTTAGGTTCGTTTCCAACGAACCTTATATCTACGGAAAGGTGGCGAGAAGTTCTATGCTTCTAAAAACTCACCATAGACTTAAAACTTCCTGAACAAATACCCAAAATTCATAAAGGACTGAGTTATCAAATTACGATTATACCTTTGGGCTCCGAAAACACCATCAACCACTTGGATCACTTAAACAATAACACCCACATCTGAAAAGGGCCAAATCCTTTCTTCCCCAAGGCCCTAAGCCTCATGAAAAATGATGATTGGACCGCAACCCCGACTAATGAAGCAAATCCAAAACTGAGTGTTATAATTCTCACCCACTTAAATTAGATTTTGTCCTCGAAATCGCTCTTTACTAACACTTAGATCATACCAAACAACTCGAGGAACGCAACCAAAACTTATGAGCATAAAACGACCTTCCCAAGATAACTGATCCCAAATAGAAACTTCCAACCCGAAGAAGAACAAATCCTTAGCCCATGCAGAAAAGCACTTCTACCTTTCGAAACCTGAAATATACATTGGTCTGACTCCCCGACAGACCGCCCACACTGAATCATTACCATGTTAATTCCTCATTGTGTTGAGAGAAAAACTTGGAGACACACTTGAACAAATGTTAGAACAAGTATATTGCGGAATAGTTAATCTCAAAGGATCATAAAGCTCAACAATAATATAGTTAGATAGTTAGTTGCGGAAAGTAAAGAAATATAAATGACATCAATTGTTATATCAAGAATACACTTAAGCTGATTTGTAACAAGGAATGCATTCACTTCGAGTTAATAAGGAAGATCAAACTTAGTGATTAAGTCTTAAAGACTTGCTCCGAAGAGAGGTTATAGCTAGATATGTTTCAGTAATAATTTAGAGTAAGAAGAGTAGAAAGATAAAGAAATGAAGAAGATAACTTAGAAATATATTTAGAATAATTCATAAGTCATCAGAGATGAGTAGTACAAAGGTAGTAGAGAGAATTGCAAGAGTAAAAGAAGTGTAGTAATACAAAGGAACGAGTCTCTATTTATAGAGTCTCAGAACTAAACTACAACTCTATAAGCAGCCGTGCAAGGCATGCTGGACAATAGAGTGTATTACATAAGGATAAGAAAAGTAATCTAGTTAAGTAGTCCGTAGTGAAGAAAGATGGACCGCGGATGCTGAAGAAGAACTGACTCCGGGTGCTGAACCGTTGTGGTAGGTAGATGGTTGCGGTATTTGAGTTCAAGAGGGTCACTTTTATGTTTCAAAAATTTTCCCCTAAGTGACCTCTTTAACTCCGGTTCAGGTATCAAGTTTGAGGAGCTTGATCAAAATCCACCAGAACTTCCTAACGTTTTTCAAGCCAAGTGATTCTTCTAGAAATTTCAAATTTGACTTCTGCAGTAGTATGCTTCGATCTTTCAACTGCGGTCTTGCAGATGTCAAGTTGTTTCTTGGGCAGGCGGTGCATGGCATTCATTGGAATGAAGTATTTGACGTTGTCAGTCTTCCGTTTGAAGATGATGCCTAGTTCAGGAAAGTTCGTTGTGCCTAGTGATCTTTCTTCGAAGCCTTCGGCAGGCATTGGCACAGGTTCAAGTGGGGGGAGATCAAACTTTTTGATGATGGTGGGGTAGATATCCGCATCAATCTTAGCGAAGTCACAAACTGTATCCCTTAGAAAGGATTTGGCTTTGTCAAGCGCCATTTGCATCTTCGGGTGCTTTTCTGCCTTGTTTTGGAATACTCTGGCAATGAGGAAGATTTCTTCTAGATTCATGCTTGGGAAGTCTGCCTGAGTGCATATGTAGTCATGCTCTCTTCTGGTGAGGGTATACTGAACAAAATCAGCCTTCATGAATTTCTGCATCTTATAATTCTTGACTGCGGATGGTCTATCGTTAGACCATATGTTCTCAACAGAGGAGCCATGCTTAGGATAAAAGCGATTGAGTCTTTCAAACTCCATTGGCAGTCGTTTGTGATCAGGGAGACTGCGGTCAAAAGATTCAAATACTGCAAAATATTTGGCATTGGGAGAGATTGAAATATACCAATATCCATCATTAGGGGGTTCAGCATAAGTGAGATGTGGAGTGTAGTCTTCATTCAGCAGCCTGCGGAGCGGATTAAACCATGAGTTAATCAGCGACTCATCTATCATAGTATCAAATCCCCATTCTCTCCAGATGATTTCTGCAAGCTTGGCTGCCTTCCAATCGTGTTTTCTTTGAGCTGTGGCAGGGGAGTCTGTGGAGCTTGCTGATGATATATTTTCCTCAAGATTTTTGAGGTGAGGAGGAGTCTCAGGCCTTTTGAGGGTGTTGTTTATAGGTGAAGAGTGAGGAGATGGAATATTGTGAGATGGTGGAGGTGAGGGATGCGGAGTGGGAATTTTCTTTGTGGTGATGGGAGGGCTCTAATGGATGGAAGTATCCAAGTGGTGGATTTCTTTATCACTTCCCCCTCTTGAGGGATGCAATGGAGGTGCTTCCTCAAGCCATTGTTTAAGTCCATCCACCTTGGCACAGACTTCTTGGAAGTAAGATTTTATAGACTCGGCCAATTGGGAATTGTTTGGGGTGGAGGAATTGAAGAGCAGCTTGTGTATGTCTTTGGTAAGCTGGAGGATCTCAAGGCCATGGAAATTGGAGGTAAGGGATTTCTGCATTCGGTTGATAGTTGCATGAAGAATAGAAATAGTGGACTCATAAGCAGTATGAGTCTCATCTATCACTTTATGAGATAGTGAAGCTTGATCCGTAATGGCTGCTTGAAGATCCTGTTTGATTGCGGTTACCTCAGTAATGAGGTGTTCCGCTGCAGCCATGAATTTCTGATGGTCAGCCCTGCGGTTGTTGTCAAGGGACCGGATCCCTATTTCTACCTTGAGAGAGATGCGCTCAGCAACCATACGCTCTCTCGTCTCGAGTCATTCAACTCGCTCAATCAAAGACTGCGGTCCTGGAATGTCTTCAGGTGGAGGTTAGGTAGGTTTAACCGCAACCAAAATTTGATCAACTTTGGCTTGGAGACTTAGGAATTCCTTCCTGGTGACAGCATCCTTCTTCTTCTTCTTTTTCTTTTCTTTAGGCTTTGATGTTGAGTGCTGAGAACCACTGGACTCTTCTTCTTCTTCAAACATCATAAGGTCGTCGTCTGAAGGGTTTGGTTTGTTGACCTCTTGGATGTCGTTATCATCAAGACCGAAGGTAGGGGCTGAGCTGAGTTCAACAGCAGGCTCTTCGTCTTGAGATGGGTTGACTGCGGGAGATAGAATAGGAGTTGGAGTAGGAGGAACTCTCGAGTTACCTGCAGTTGCGCCAGTAGATTGAGTTTTTAATACGGTTTCTGCCATTTGATCCATCCAGTTTTGAACCTTTTGGATTGTGGCAACAGTATGGGCATTGCTGATGACATTTGCGCAATACTTGGTCACGGACAGTATTTCCTGTCCCTTTTGTTGTTTTTGTTACACCTGTTGCTCTTTGCGGGTTTGGAAGGCTCTTCTAAAGGCAACATATTTCTTGATTTCGGTATCAGTAGTTGGCTGATACCGACTCCAAGAATCACTTGAGTCATTGTCGTCAATTCTTTGGGTACACACCAAGGTGTCCCTTGGGTTCACGGATCCTTGCACATGTGTGCTCACCATGCCTAAACCACCTGTAAAGGATGGAAGCAGAGCAGGATTTCCTAGGCTTCCTTGGTCTCCTTGACCCGTGGTCAAGTCTGGCCTCGGCCCAGTTCTAGCATGGGCGAAAGAAATGCCCTGCGGATGGATTGGTGTTTGAAGTGTTTGGGAGATGTTCAAGAGGATGAAGTCTAACTCCTCGGAAGAAAAAACATGTAGTCGGGAAGCCCTGGAGACCTTAGGGCGATGTCCAGATTTATCTACTTGAGATATAACTGGGGGGCTGTCTCCACGTTCAGATGATGAAGATGATGAAACAATCTCACATGATGAGGTTGAGTGGTATTCGATTGTGGTATTGAATGGATGTACGGCCATCCCAAGGACTACTGGAGCCTTTTGAGAGGCTTCAGCATCTGTACGTTCTCGCATATGGCTAGAGGTTTCGGTGGTTTTTCTTTTCTTGAGGATAGATATTGGTTGTCTATCTTCCTCAGAATCACTGCTCGATACAGTGCTGGGTTTGGTTTTGCATTTCTTGGAGGGTGCGGTTTGTTTTGGAGCATTCTTCTTAGGTGTACTAGATTTCTTCTTGGATGTCACAGTTTTTCTCCGTTGAGAAAGGTTAGATAGTGTGGTGGCAGAGGGGACTGCGGTACCCTCAGGGATAATGGTCGCGGATGGAAGAGGTGGGGTAGAAGGGTATGGGACAATACCCTCCGTAGCCTCTATGTGATCTGAGACATCAGCAGTCTCAAGACCAAGAAAAGTGAGAATGTGGGTGGGAAGCCTGCGGATAGGTCCAAATAAAGTTTGATCAGAAGAAGGATTTTACCTTTTTAGATCCTTAGTGACAAAGAAGTTGATGTCACTGCCCATGTTGATACCAACATCCGCATGTAAGTCAGATATGCATAAGGACCAGAAGCGAGCAAATGTGAGCTCGGTTGGGTTCTCTCTTGGGTGCTCTTTGGGGGATATATTGGAGGAAGTCATCCCAAAGAATCTGCCCATAGTTGACATCGTGGCATGTGAAGATGCTCCACACTAGTTCAAGTAGCTTCAAACCCATGTTGTTGATGCCTCCGGTTCTGCCAGATAAGCAACGAATGACGAAGTGGCACACGAACTGCCAAACCGCAGGTAGTTGGTTCTTCTTAAACGCACCAATCCCTCGGATTGGTTTCTGATATCCCATCTGGTAGAGTGCGGTGGTGATGTCAGATAGTGATGGTGTGAAAATCTTGATGGAGGGGTGAATCAGAAGATTAATGGCGGACAAGAACTTCTCTTTGGTCAAGATGACCAAAGAATCATTGATGAGGTTGAGATGCACTTCTTGGGGGTTCTCCAATGGTCGGTATGCAGAAAAGGCACACTTGAAGAGTGTAGAAACAGGAATAACGTCGGTGAAGGCATCAAATGGACCAAACAAAATATGGTTCATGAGAAACTTGATCATCAGCTTGGTTGGGGCATTATACGACGGGTGATCTTCAAAAACTGCTCTGAAGTTGCTTGAAGCTAACATTTGAGAAGTGGAACCAGTTGGATTCATGGAGCCTGAAGCCTTGGATGCACCTGATTTCGCCATTGGAAGGAAGAAGATGGAGTTCTTGAGAGTTATGGGGTTTATGAGAGTTGAGAGAGAAGAAACGATAATCAGAGAGCGTAAACGATTATTGAGAAGAAGACGGGTTTATAAAGGGGGGTGAAAAAAATTTAACCCTAGATAAAAAGATAGAAGAGGGTAAGAAGTCGAATGGGGTTTTGGGGGGAATCAATGATTTTATGGATTAAATCTTAGCCACACAAAGGTAAAAATGGGTTTAAAAAGATTTTGGGAGATTTCCAAAAGGGGTTTGCATTTAATGGAGGATTAGACGCATGTCAATATATCAGGTAAACGTGGGGTGATGAGAGAGAAAGTTGTAACAGATGGGACTTGGTTGGGAGAGGAAAGGACAAGTTGAGGATGGGTTTATTGGGAAATCGTTCTTTTTGTCATCATCCCTAAAATAGGTCTAATACGGGGTTTATTCAGAAAGGGAATGTGACAGTTTACAAAGGGAATGTTTGTATTTTATTTAATGAAAGATAATTAAATAGCACACAAGGATTCGAGAGTTAAAGAAATTGTTGGAAGTTATTTTAAGATGATTGCGGATGGAATCATCATTGCGGTTGAGAAACTTCATCGCGGATGAACAAAGGTAGGACTGTAGTGGGAAACTGAGAGAAAAACACTTATACAAAAGTTAGAAAACAAAGACAATTTAGGACCCATGAGAGATACGTATGATATATGCTTGCGGTACATAGACTGCAGTACCAAAACCATCTATCATATGTAGTTCTCAGCTACAACCGCAACGGAGACCAATGATGGTCTGCGGTAGCTAACTCTTCAGAAATAATTACGGGTCTGGATTCATCATTCCCAACATTTGTAAGAATGCAATGAGTTTTGTAGAGTCAAGTGCTTTTGTAAAAACATCAGCAATCTCTTCATGAGTAGGAACAAAGATGAGTTCAATATTACCTTTCAGAATATGATCTTTGATGAAGTGATACCGTAACTCAATATGTTTTATCTTGGAGTGCTGAATATTATTATGAGAGATCGCTATAGCATTTTCAGAGTCATAGTAAATTGGTATCCGCATCATTCTGTACCCGTAGTCTAGCAATTGTGTTTTCATCCAAAGAACTTGGGAACAGCAGCTGGCTGCGGCCACATACTCGGCTTCTGCAGTAGATAGAGATACACAAGTTTGTTTCCTTGAAGACCAACTGACAAGTCTTCCTCCTAAGCATTGACATCCACCAGATGTACTTTTCCGATCGAGCTTGCATCCTGCATGATCCGCATCTGTGAAGGCTTGAAGACTAAAGTCGTTGCCTGTGGGATACCATAAACCCATTGATTTGCTTCTTTTAAGATACCGAAGAATTTGTTTGGATGCGGTCATGTGTGACACTTTTGGATCAGCCTGGTATCTTGCACACACACCTGTTGCGAAGACAATGTCAGGTCTACTTGTGGTGAGGTACATTAGAGAACCAATGATACCTCTATAAGTCTTGTGATCCACCGATTCACCGGAGGGATCAGCAGAGATCTTATAACCGAAGGCCATAGGGACCTTAGCAGAAGAGCAATTGTCCATTGAATAATTCTTCAGGAGTTCAGTGGTGTATTTTTCTTGATGAATGAAAATTCCTTGCTGAATTTGTTTGACTTGAAGACCTAAAAAGAAGTTAATCTCTCTATTCATGCTCATTTTGAACTTGTTGGTCATGAGCTTAGCAAATTCATCTACCATGCCTTGATCAGTCGACCCGAAGATGATATCATCCACATATATTTGTACCATCATAAGGTGGTCACCATTTGCTTTTCTGAATAATGTGGGATCAATCACTCCTCTCTTGTACCCGGATGAAACAAGGAATTCAGAAAGTGTTTCATACCAAGCTCTTGGGGCTTGTTTTAAACCATAGACTGCTTTTTCAAGCTTGTAGCAGTGGTCTGGAAATTCAACATTTTCAAATCATGGAGGTTGCTGAAGATAAACCTCTTCTTTTAGTTCCCCATTGAGAAAAGCACTCTTAACATCCATCTGGTGTACCTTGACATTTTTGTGAGCTGCGTATTCTAGAAAGATCCGGATGGCTTCCATGCGTGCAACCGGAGCATACGTTTCATCGTAGTCAATGCCTTCTAGTTGACTATAGCCCTTGGCAACAAGTCTTGCCTTGTTTCTGATGACTGCGCCAGATTCATCTAGCTTGTTCTTGAAAACCCATCTTGTACCAACAATAGTATGACCTTGTGGAAGGGGAACAAGTTGCCACACTTTGTTTCTTTCAAATTCTTCTAGTTCTTCTTGCATTGCGGCTATCCAGTTCGGTTCAAGCAATTCTTCTTTGATCGTTCTAGGTTCTATCGAGGACATAAATGCTGCATAGTGGTAGTGATCAGATAAGTCCTTGGAAGATCGAGTCTGGATACCTGCGGATGGGTTGCCAATAATTTGACCTGGTGGGTGGTCTTTCGTCCATACATGAAGACGTGGCAGTAGATGATCAGCAACTGCGGTAGAGGGGATATCTTGGATGTAAGAGGAATCTGCGGTTGGAGATGGCAGTTCCCCTGGATTTAAGAACATCCTGCTGAGTCATCTTGATCTATTGGAGCAGAATTTTCTTGAGTAATTAGGAAAGATTGAGGTTCCCCCTGGATTGCGGACGGGAGTTCCTCTGGAACCTGAGAAGGTTCCCCCTGGACTGCAGATGGGAGAGAGATAACCCTTGGATCGGTTCTAGTGTCAATCTTCTCTATGAATTCATCATCTGAGTCCGAAGGTTCGTTTGATGGTAATGCTTCGCTTTGGGCAGGAATGTGAGAAGCATCAAGTACTGGAACCTCGACGGTTACGACTAGATTAGGAGTAAACCTTTCCCCCTCAACCGGAGAGGTGGAAGTGTTGAGCGATACTTCAGATAGAGATGGTCCAGATACATCAGCATGCTGTTGTTGAGCTGCGGGTGACACCAGAACTTCAGATAGATTCGCCGTTTCAACAGGATCAAAAAGATTGTCATAATTGACTTCAACTAGATTTAAGGGTCCTAAAGAAGCAGGAATGTCACATTCCATGATTGCAGTGGTTTCGGTGGACAGAGGTGCGTTGCGGATGTGAGAATCATCAAATTTCACATCAAAGATTTCAATGATCAACCTTGTTCGTCTGATGAGCACTCGATATGCAACCTTGTTAGTGGAATAACCAAGGAAGATACCTTTGTCAGATTTTGGTGCAAACTTATTGAGTTGGTCTCTATTGTTGATCACGAAGCATCTACATCCAAAGATATGAAATAAACGAACATTGGGTTCGCGGTTGTTGAGACCCTCATACGGAGTTTTATTAAGGCGTTTACACACGATACTTCGGTTTTGAACAAAGCATGCGGTTGCTACTGCTTCAGCCCAAAAGTAGAGAGGAAGTTGGGCGATTAAGCATGGATCTGGCTGCTTCTACTAGTGTGCGGTTCCTTCTTTCTACTACACCATTTTGTTGCGGTGTATATGGTGAGGAGAAGTTATGAGATATGCCTTTGGAAACCAAGAAGCTGTTGAGAAGATGATTAGTGAATTCGGTTCCATTATCACTGCGGATGCGTCTAACTATAAGCTTGATTTGAAGTTCGATTTCTTTGATGAAGTTGATAAAGATCTGCGGTGTTTCTGATTTGATTCTAAGAAAGAAGACCCATGTGAAGCGTGTATAGTCATCAACAATAACCAGTATATACTTTTTGTGGTGGAGACTGGCTACGGTTGAGGGACCGTAGAGGTTAATGTGTAATAGCTCCAGTGGTTCAGAAATAGAAGAGTCCATTATCAGAGGGTGACTTGCTTTTGATTGTTTACTGCATTCACAAGATGGAAAAAGAGTATCGTTGCTGAATTTGAGAATGGGAAGACCGCGGACTAGTTCTCCAGTGACCAGGTTGTTGATGTACCAAAAGTTGAGATGAGCTAGCTTGCGGTGCCATAACCAGCTGACTTTGGATACAGCTTTGGACAGGAAGCACAGCTGCGGTTTACCAATGATGAGAGAAACATCCAGAGGATACATCGTGCCTTCGGAGCGAGATTTGATTAAGCAAGTGCTTCGATCACCCGTCATTATGTAACAGAATTGATCATCAAATTCAACTCGATGTCCTGCTTTACATAGTTGGCCAACACTGATGAGATTGTGTTTAAGGCTTTCTACATAAGCAACCTTCTGAATGGAAAAGTTCCACGTAGTGAGAACACCGTAACCTCGGATGACACCGTTTGCATTGTTGCCAAACGTGACATTTCCACCATTGCATATAGGCCTGAAATCCCGAAGGTACTCTAACCTGCCGGTTATGTGCAAGGAGCAGGCACTGCCAATTAACCATTGTTCTTCTTGTTCTTCCTTGCACAAAGCCTGAGAATTACACGATTAGTTTAGGCATCCAAACAAGTTTGGAGCCAGGGACAATTGATGTATTTCTGAATGATGCATAGTCCGAGGTTGCATGGACAGGTCTCTTGTCAACTTTTAGACCTAGTCCTGGGTGTTTGTTTAGATTTGGACTGTTGTGAGTTTTTTGAAAGATACGAGGTTTCTGACTTTGATTTGATTTGACATGAGATAAAACCTTTTGACAACTGCACTGACATTTACAAAAAGAGAGTTTGTCATTGAATCTGATATTTTGCTTGGTCAACGGTTTATAGAGTGAATTGTACTTGGTACTGGTCTGAGGTGAGTAACTTCTGAAAGATTTGACATGCATGTTGTTTGGTTTCTGAAACGTTTGTTTTGAACGAGGTTTAGCACGTGTAAATCTTTGATTCCCTTTAGGTGGATTTGGTAAGATACCCTTCCATTTGTTGAAAGTTTGATGTGATTTTAAAAGTGTTGGAGTGGGTAAAATTCCTTTCCAATTAGGGTCATTTGAGGAATAGAGCTGAAAAACATAGTTTCTTACAAGTTTGACACCTTTTGGGTTGTGTCAGAAGTAGCAGGAATGACTTTTGAAATTGAACTTCCATTTTTGCTTGTTTTTATGAAAGAAGATTTTTTTGAAATGTAGTTTGTGAAAACAAATTTTTCTGGACTCTGAGATTTAGGAATTCTCACATGTTTCTTATTTTTTGAAAAACTTTGTCTGTTTGTGCCTCGAGATCTAATTTCTTCTTTGAAAGCCCTTTTTGCCAAAGATTTTGGTGAACCCCAGTCATTGTTGTTCAACTGTGGTTTCCTGAATTTTTTTGAATGATTTTGAAAACGTGGACATGAATCATCAGAACTTGAGAATTCTGGAACTTGAGAGCATTGACCTACTTCAAAATTTTATATTGGTAACTCATGAAATATGGGCTGAAGAGTTGTGGTTTTTTGAACTGAAGACTTTGGTAGGGATGACTTAACTACCGAAGAGTAGGTCTTAGATGGAACTTCGGTGGGACACTTCTGGGACATTTGACTACAATGAGAGACATTGTGGTCTGAGGACAAGGATGGAAAGTCCTTTGAGACATTGGTGCTTTCAACAACAATCTCTTCATCAACTACGGATGAAGTTTGAGAACTTGAATGAATGGTGCCATCGATTGGATTTTGATCACATGTGTGTCCAGAATCCTCAGGCACAATTTCCTCAATGACACAATTATTGCTTAAATTGTGCCGTCTACCGAAGTGAGTTTTGATATCTTCGGGAAAAGTCTTGTCATTGACAGGGAAATGAAATTATGTATTAGGAGGGACATACAATCTATCTTTGTTGAACCGAGGTGAGGAATCCATTGCGGTAGGATACCCATTTGACCAACCCCAATTATATGTATTGTCCACGGTTCCATTGTTTACCAAATTTTCAATAGCCTCACTTTCATTAAACAATTTTTCAATTAAGAGATTTAATCGTACAATTTCTCTCTGAGCTAAATATCTTTGATTCAAAGCTATCTCTAATTGGGTTTCACTCAACATTCTAGCATCTTTTTCTAACTCCAGATCCTTCTCTAACATAGCCATCTTAAGTCTCTTGTTATCCAGTCGTCCTCTCACATGGAACATCTCTTGGGACGCAATGTTCTTCTCATCTAAGGCTTTGTTATAGTCTGTAAGGACGGCAGCACAAGTGTCATTAAGATCATCAATGTAGGGTTGACAGTCATGCATATTATAATTTAAAGTTTTGGTCATGAGTTTTACATGTTCGACGATGCTTAGAGTCCCATCCTTTGCCATGTAGCAGTAGTTTTTGTTCGACAATGTTGACCCATCATCATCTGTAGTGGCCAGCATGCAGATTTTCCCTTTTCCTTTAACACTGCTGATGGTCTCTTCTTCATCTCCTGATGACCAAACTTGATGGTCTCTTTTAACATGGGTCACATATGCCCATGCCTTTTCTTTTTCTTCCAAATCTTGAGCCATTCTAAGATAGAATGCTTTGTCCTTGACTACATTGGCCTTACAATCTTTTGCAAAGTGATTTTCTTTATTGCATTTGTGTCACACCCCAAAACCGGAACGGCGGAAACGTTCTGGGGTGGATGACGTCATGTCAAGTATCACAACACATGCATATAGTAATCAAAGTACAACAAAACATTGCATTAATAGTAATAATTTTACATGGTTACATTACATAGTATCAAAGTAATACAAGTAAAATATATAAAGTGCAGCAAGGTACTTAAGCCATCTTCATCAGTAGCTCCGGGGATGTACCTGTCTAATTGCTGACCTGAGATTACAAGTTATTTGAAAAGCGAGTATCAGCATTTTTACAAATGCTGGTGAGTTCATAAGTATTTAATGTCATTTAGTCAAATAACTTTGATAAGTAGTAGTTTAAGTGTTTTCTGAGCATCAGTGTTCTTTCCAGAAAATCCTATATTTTCTTTAAATAAAGCAGCCTTCTACCAAGACTGATCAATGTATTGTGGTAAGAGGTATTTCCCCTTAATTGCTATTATTATCAAAATACTGAATTTGATTATTAAAGAAAGCAAGAGACATCAGGGAATAACATATGCCTCAGCAGTGAGGACTGCTGGCTAAGGCAAAGAATCATAGACTCCAGGAGGGTATCGAACTAACGACACGCCTGGTTCAGTCTAACAAAGGGGAGACACAGACCCCAGAAGGTATTAGGTGAAAGGTACAACTAGTAAGGTCTAAAACAGTGAATATAGACCGCAGACGATATCAAAAGACAAGTACATCTCGCAAGGCCCAAACAAGGACTACAGACCCCAGACAGTATCAATTGAAAGATACAGCTAGCAAGGTCAAAACAGAACTATAGACCCCAGACAGTATCAAATGAAAGATACAGCTAGCAAGGTCAAAACAAAGACTACAGACCCCAGACAGTATCAAATGAAAGATACAGCTAGCCAGGTCAAAACAGAGACTATAGACCTCAGACAGTATCAAATGAAAGATACAACTAGCAAGGTCAAAACAGAACTATAGACCCCAGACAGTATCAAATGAAAGATACAGCTAGCAAGGTCAAAACAAAGACTACAGACCCCAAACAGTATCAAATGAAAGATACAGCTAGCAAGGTCAAAACAGAGACTATAGACCCCAGACAGTATCAAATGAAAGATACAGCTAGCAAGGTCAAAACAGAGACTATAGACCCCAGACAGTATCAAATGAAAGATACAGCTAGCAAGGTCAAAACAGTATGACCCTGAAAATGAGTTACCAGCATACAGTGTAAATTGCCGGAGAAATACCGTTACCTTAAGGCCATGAATTATAAAGTAACCCGGGATACTCGTAACCATACTGACTAGAGTTCCAGACACCCTACGAGCATCTATATAATGTGACATTTGTCACCCCTTGGCTTGGTGAGCCGTGGACTGTAGCTAGCAGTCAGGGTGCGGGGGTGTCAATCCCGTATAGATCTATACACACAATGTCCGCTCTCCCTACAGGAGACTCTGGTTACCAACTAGACGACGGAGAAGACCGTGTCCTGAAGATGCATCCCAAATAGTGGGTTTCTAATGAAAGTGCTGGACTAGAGGTTGAGACTTCCCAATAGCGGGTTTCTAATGAAAGTGTAGACTTGAGGTAGAGACTCTTAATTGAACTAACTGAAGTAACCCGTATACCTAAGCTTGTATACATGGTATATAACTAATGAATCGAACGACATTCGGATGGACATCCGATCCCACCAGACCACATCTCAACGAAGAAAAGGAAATAGGGCGGACAAACCTTCCTAAGTCCTTCAACCATTATTTATATGCATCTAAACAAGCACGGACGTACATCTAACTATGCTTGAGTGGGTATCAAGTGAAAGTGATTCTCGTGAAGTAGGAGTGTCTAATAAGTGAAGTAAGAGAGGTCGCAAGTGAAGTATAAATGTCGAATAAGTATAAGCGCATCGCGAAGTGGAGATGTCAACAGGTGAAGTAAGAGCGTATCAAGTATAAGTGAAGTAAAGTCGATCTCAAGTATAAGCGAAGTAGGCTCGTATCGCCAAGTAAGAGGGTGAATAAGTATAAGCGTCATCAGGTATAAGTGACTTCAGGTATAAGCGAAAGCATTACAGAGTAGGAGTATAAAATAAGTATAAGCGAAGCAGCAGTAATTAACAATTAAAAGTATTCATGAAAACCTTTGAAAACCTTATTACTCAGGGAAATCGCATTTGTATTCTTTGATAAAATAAGTGTGAAAACCTTTAGAAATCTTTGGGAATATTTTATAAATCATTTTGAAAATGAATCTTTGATAAGCAATATAAGTAAGAACTTGAACAATTTAAAAACCCTTTTTGAAAGCCATTTACAGTGTCCTACTCGGTAAAACAGTGTACAATGGTAAAATCTTGTGCATGCGGGTTATCAATCACATGTGATTGATATGATAACTGGCATGTTTGACTTGTAATCCCCCGCTATAAAACATTTAAAAGCATTTAAAAGGTTCATTCAGGGGTATGAACTCACCTGGTGTAAGTAGGTCCGACGGTAGTGCCGTTTAGGCGTTCAGGGTCACGCAAGGACTTGAACACACACAAGGACCTATTTTAACATATGAATACATATGTTCACATACAATTAGCATATAATATACTAATTAAACAATTATACACCCTCAAAGGAGTGGAAAACACTTTTGGTTGAGTGTTTGGGGTCCCGGGTAGCGTTTAAGGGTGCTAAGGGTCTCCTATCAACTGTGGGACTTTGCTATACTCACATATCAAGTGTGTAAAGGGGTTTAAAGCATCAATATGGACCAAACAAGGAGTTTACGGCCCAACCTAAGGGAGTTTACGGCCGTAAACTCCCAAGGTCATATTCTTGGGTGTTTGATGCTTCTAGCTTGTTCATAGAATTATTCCAAGCACTTTTCCTCAAAGGCATGAGTGGGTTTGAGGCCTCTAAGGGTATGTTATAGGAGTTTACGGCCTAGGAACTCTCCCAAGGGAGTTTACGGCCGTAAACTCTCAATCTTTGAGTTTAGTGAAGTTTTAAACCCTTATTGCCTTCCTAGAATTTTCTTATGAAGTTTGATGCTATTTTGGGTGATTAAAACCAACATTTTAGGGGGTTTTGGGGAGTTTACGGCCTAGATAATGCTTGGGCCGTAAACTCCAAGAAATCCCTCATTTTCCTTGTGTTTAAGCCCTTAATTCCTTTCTAGCATTTTATAGGAATAGCCGATGGTCATTTGGGGGGCAAAAACTACAATTTTGAGCATGAATTAGGGTGTTTACAGCCTTGACCATGTATGGGCCGTAAACTCCTTTCATTAAATCATTTTGGAGTGTTTCAAGGGTCTAAACTCAAGAGGGTAAGTCCCTAAATTATGTAATAAGCCCTAGGATGAGTTTGGGAGTGGTTTGGGGCACTTTTGACATGATTTTGAGGAGTTTACGGCCTAAGCTTGTGCTTGGGACATAAACTCTTGTTTGAGTCCTAAAATCATGCATTTTAATGTTTAAACACCCCTAGGCTATATCCCCTAATTATTTCCAGGCTTATGGACAAGTTTGGGTGGTTTTGGCCTTGTTTTAGGTGTTTACGGCCTAAGAAAAAGCTTAGGCCGTAAACTCCTTTTCCATTGCTTCTAAGTCCGTATTTTGGTCCAAAAACATGAATCAATATGTTTAGAATAGGCTAGGGTAAGGGGACTTACAATATGGAAGTGTTTGGTTGCGGATTCGGGGCGAAAACGGGTCTAGAGAGAGAGTATAGAGAGAGAGTGTAAAAAGTCTCCAATGGACTCCACTCACCCATATATAGGTTTCACAGTCGGGGCTCAGTGAAATTTTACCCGATACGGCCGTTAAACAGGGCTTTTGGTCGCACCCGATTTAGTGGCCGTAATAATAAAACTTGACATTTTCAAAATGAATGAAAATGTGTGTCCTGTGTTTTTATTTCCTTTTATCACGACTTAACGGCATGTTAAAGGTAATCAAATGGAATGTTTATTAAATTGATGCCCTCTAATTAACGGAACTTTTATACAGTGGAATATTCCGTTAACGGTAACGGGGAAATGTAACGGGACAACTTGGGTTGTCACAATTTGTGACAAATCACAACATCAATCTTATCTTCTGATTGAGTACCGGAGTCAGTGGTTTGAGGAGACTGTGGTACCTCCTTCGGTTGGTTGTTCTGAGGTCCTTTGGGATATCGTGAATGGTTGTTTTGAGAACCGAAGTTACGGTTGAATGGAGGTTTGTTGAATTGTTGATTCTTGCGGAAAGAAGAAGGTGGTATGCGGTTGAACTGTTGGCTAACTAGAGCAATAGCCTTCTGAAATTCTTCTTCATCATCATACTCAGAATCCGCTTCGTATGACTGTGGTGGGGTGTCATACGACGAAGAGTAGGGTGACTGCAGTGGAGCTTGTGCTATGAGAGCAAGCGGTCCTCCAAAGTCAGCACAATCTTTGAGTACAGTGGATTCTTGTGCTTGGAGCTCTCCGTAGAGCTTGTAGAGTGATAAAGAGTGAATCTTTCTGTCGCCTTGGACTATCATCTTAGCCGTAGTCCAATGTCTTCCTAAACTATTAAGGAACTGGAGAATGGTTTCATGGTTGCTGCGGATGGTACCAACATTCGATAACTTTGTGACTATCAGGTTGAACCTCTTGAAGGAGTCTTCCAAACTTTCACCAGTATGAGCTTTGAAGTTGTTGAAGTCGTTGAGTGCGGTAATGAGCTTCTTGTCTTATGCTTGTTCTGAACCTTCGTACAGGTTCTTGAGTACATCCCAGATCTCTTTTGCTGACTTGCAGTTTATGATAATATCAAAGTTGTCAGGAGCAGCACCACAAGAAATTTCATAAAAAGCAACAACATCATTTTCCATTTTATCGAGATCATCCTTGGTGGGACGGTTCATGGTTGGTTGACCTCCTCCTAGCCTGGTTGCAGCGCCATCAGTTTGGACTGGTGTAAGGACTGGAACATGTGGTCCTTCTTCCACGGATCGCCATACATCTCTTCCCAGTCTTCTTAAGTACCTCTCCATTCTTCGTAACCAGTGATGATATTCATTTGCTACCAGTATTGGAGCTCGGTTAGAACCAACAACACTATTGGAGACATTCAGAGATAACGATTGTGCCATTTGTTTTTTTTTGATTTTTTTTGTTTTCAGAAATGAGATTTAGTGGTATAGAAGGCCTTATGAAAAATCAGAGTTCCGATATTCAAAAAGCAACCACTTTGGCTCTGATACCAATTGTTGAGAGAAAAACTTGGAGACACACTTGAACAAACGTTAGAACAAGTATATTGCGGAATAGTTAATCTCAAAGGATCATAAAGCTCAACAATAATATAGTTAGATAGTTAGATAGTTAGTTGCGGAAAGTAAAGAAATATAAATGACAGCAATTGTTATATCAAGAATACACTTAAGCTGATTTGTAACAAGGAATGCATTCACTCCGAGTTAATAAGGAAGATCAAACTTAGTGATTAAGTCTTAAAGACTTGCTCCGAAGAGAGGTTATAGCTAGATATGTTTCAATAATAATTTAGAGTAAGAAGAGTAGAAAGATAAAGAAATGAAGAAGATAACTTAGAAATATATTCAGAATAATTCATAAGTCATCAGAGATGAGTAGTACAGAGGTAGTAGAGAGAATTGCAAGAGTAAAAGAAGTGTAGTAATACAAAGGAATGAGTCTCTATTTATAGAGTCTCAGAACTAAACTACAACTCTATAAGCAGCCGTGCAAGGCATGCTGGACAATAGAGTGTATTACATAAGGATAAGAAAAATAATCTAGTTAAGTAGTCTGTAGTGAAGAAAGATGGACTGCGGATGCTGAAGAAGAACTGACTCCGGGTGCTGAGATGATCGCGGATGCTGAACCGTTGCGGTAGGTAGATGGTTGCGGTATCTGAGTTCAAGAGGGTCACTTTTATGTTTCAACACATTGTAAAATAGACTAAACATAACAATTCCAGCCCTGATTATCTTGATGCTACCATTAGGAACAAAGTCACTGACCATAAACAGCTACAGGACACTTATACATGACAGAAGGCTCAGATAATCCTTCGAGTAGAAGATTCATTCCTGCAACAGTTAGACTCAAACGAGAGGTGAGAAATAGGATAAATTCAATTACTCTAAGATTATTTAATCCAAACTGCAAGTGACTTAGCATTTCCTGAACAACAGGCTACTCCACACACACGAACCCCAAATCACTAATACTGCCTAAAACATCATGTTACCTCCTAGCTGCTTTCCAAAAGCATCCGAGACCTCCCTGGTCCCAACTTGTCTGCCAACTATTTGAAATATTGGATTCCTGCTAGGTTGCTAAGCCAAAAGACACCCACACAGTCGCCCTACGCGACTTCCGAAAGAAAGCCTCAACTGACAATATTTACCCGAACCATCTTGTCACCAAACCCAATGCTAAACTGAACGCTACAAGACCAACTATATTCTTATATCATACCCGATTTCCCATGACCTACCATTTACCGATTCCAAACATCTTGTGGCCCTCCCACGGCCTTGCGAACTGACCCACCCTGGTCTAAACCCTCTGAAGAAATCTATGACCAAATCATAGATTTGCCACACTCTCACCGTTGCACAAGGACCGGTGAATGCTACGGGTCACCCTGCATTCTTACAACACTCTCACACTAACTACTAACTAGTGAATGCTACGAGCCACCCCGTAGTCTTACAACACTTCCACTTTGCCACAACTGTCGCCCATGGTCTTACCGCTAATCTATCATTCGGAACACATCCAAATTCGAGCACGCACTCGAGCAAGCACCCAAACTGAACTCGAGTCTTAACTGGAATCCCAACCCGGGTCCACCAAAAGCCTACTATCCATCACCAAGAAGGTGCTAACCAACTGTTGGGAGGTTTCCCAAACTCCCAACTTTCCCAATCCTCGATCCAGATGGCCACTTGGGTCCCCTTCCTCCCCGATGGGGATGCGAGACTCATCCTAGTGTCACGCCTGCTTCCGTTCCTGAATACCTAAACGGTTCTCCCCCACTTTGACTCGACTAAGGTCTTTCATGTAGAGAATTGTTATCGAGATTATGAATGCAATTATGAATTGAATCATTATGAAATAAGAACACGAAGAGTAAATATTAATCAGATCTTGTATTGAGAAAGACTGATTACACGAAATAAGCAGAAGGATATTTGAGTTGCAAAACGTTCTCCTCTACTTCTAACCTCATTCCCTATTTATAGGGAACCTGAGTGTACAAAAAATATACTAAGTCTAAACATTAAGGTTTCACATATAAATGACTTAGTAAAATAACTAAAATGCGAATATTACAAAGACATAGCCACTTCGACATTTACAACAAAATGACTCTACAATCTCCCCCTTTGTAAATAGTCAAAGCTATTCAGATATAAGCCTCTGAACAACTGAGTGGATAGCCTTTCGCACTTCGGAATACCAGTTGATCACCTTCTTTAGCTCCTTCTTGTCTCCTTCATTGTTTCTCTTGCAATTGTTCATACGAACAATAAAGTTCGTATATTGCGCAGAGGTATATCTTTCTATTTCAGAGACCTTGAACAAAAACTTCTTAGGTTTACCCTTTGTATCCCTTCCTGAGAACACCATGCCAAAATGTTTAAGGCAAATTTCCCCATCAGCATATTTTGATAATACTGACTGGGTCAATGTGGTTTCCCAGGCAACTGTCACCTTTCTCCCCAAGCTCGTGGCTAATTCTTCATCAGTCATTGCTAAGCAATCGTAATAACTATCAATGAAGACTTTGATATGTGCGAAGGCGACTCTGAACACTTCTGTCTCTGAGCCCTTGAGCTTGTGATCCTCCATATGCTTCAAAATCATTGCTACTTGAATTAGATCATAGCAATTCATCAGAGGAAAATCAGTAATGGTGAAGTCGTATTGTTTGTCATCAGCTCGCATGACAAAATATTGAAAATTTTGTAGCATATCTTTGAACATTGCGTCTTTCTTGATAGTTAGCACTTCCTTTATTTTCATTAAAGACCACACTTCCTCCGGATTCTTCGCCAATACAGCATGAAATCTGATTTTCATGTGTATATAATCATCAGCATTGTCAAACTTCTCATTGATCTTGTATTGAGCAGAAATGAAGAGCATCTCATTTATCGGAAAATCCAGTTGGCATTTGTCCGAATTAGCAATATCATAGCTCACCTTAGGCTTCTTCTCAAATTCGTACATCTCTACCCCCACAACCTTTGATTCGATTGTTTCATATGAATAAAGCTTTTTAGGATCACCTTTGTTTATTGTGGGAGGATCACCAGCCCTGAGCCTCATAATGCTCTGTACCTTCCTCATTCGCTCAATCTCTGCTTCAGCTTCGGCTTTCTTCTCCTCCTTAGACTTTTTTTATGCAATGCCCTTCCCTTTTCCCACATCATCAGTTGGAGGTTTCGCACTTGAACTCTCTCCTTCTTTTGACCCAATGGATATACCTTTGGCTATTGGTCTCGTGGTCAAAATTGTCGAGGAAACAGGCATTGTGAATGTAGGAAGAGTTGTCTTGAGTTGGGTCGAAATAACTTTCCCAACCGTCTTCGCATCTTCTTTACCCGTCTCTCCCCCTTGCACCCCTGTGAAAGCAGGTGGGGAATTCTTTGGGAGTAAAGAAGTGAAATTTGCAATGGGTGCTAATGCTTTCTGAATTGCTTGCTCTAAAGTATTAACCTTCAGAGACAAGAACTCAGGGGTAAGGATTTGTTATGGTGAAGATTGCGAAACCACCTGTTTGAGATCAGTTACCATCTTAAGAAGTTGATCAAATTTCTCTTTGGTCTCTTTGTGGTTAGCTTCAAGAATAGGGGCAGTAACAACCTTGTTGAGTTCAGTAGCCACCACATCAACCTGCTTCTAGACTTCAAGATGCTGAGAATCAATATCCTTAAGCTCCTTCGCAATCTCATTCTTCAATTCATGAATCTTGAAATTTACGTCCTCTCTTACCTTCTTCACATCCTGTACAAATAGAACATGTCGTTGTTTTGTGACAGCTTTTAACTCCTATACTACACCCGAAAATGAACCCCCTTGAGCTTGAATGCGAAGCTCTGTATTTTTGTCCACTTGATCAACTTTTTCAAGAATATGCTTTTCAGCCTCCTTGATCAAGTATTCCACTTCTACCCCGGACATAGAAGATTTAGACCCTGAGTCTGCTTGTGATTGAATAATCGCATTCAACTTGCAATTCAAAATCTTGAACTGTTTACCAGACATAAGCATGTGATCCGGTATTTCCTCCTCTTCAGAGTCAAAGTGTAACGCCTCAAAGGTTCCTCCGAAACCTCCTCCTTCTGTTTCATCATCGAACATGTGCTGTGTAGGCTGAGGAGTTTCAGGTGATTGTGAAGGAAATAAAGTGGTGAAAGGGTGTTTCAAAACATGGTCAAATATCGAAGATGAGGTGAGTGTAGATGTTGGGAGTGAAAAAGGTGGTAATGAGGTGGAAATAGTGATAGTGGAAATGGGAAAGGTAATTGGTAGACTGATGGGCATTGTAGTATCAAAACTTGTGATAGGTGCCCCCGTATCAGATATGTTGACAACCGTATCAGAAATAGGTACCTCCTCAGAAATTGATTCGGTAGTAACTATTTCAAGTGGTTCTGTGAATGGAGTGGTGGTAGATATTTGCGAAGTAGGTTGAACGGAAAGGATGGGTAAGGAAACATTTACCGTAGACGTCACGGGTGGAGTTTCTGGAACTATCTCTTCATCAGACGATTCATTTCGAACCACCAGCTTCCGTCTTTTTGTTAGAGTACGTTGCATGTTTTTCGCAACGTCTTCAGCTCTTTGCCTTTTCTTTCCTGGAGAGACCGGAGCTGGAATACTGCGAATTGTAACTCCTTTACTGCTCACCTTAGTCTTGCGAATCTTTTTCAATACCCCAGGCTTGGAAGGTATTGTTTCTTTCTTCGATTGAGATGAAGTTTCTTCAATATGAACATCTGCATTCGGAGCCTGTTGCGAAGATGGACCTTTCACATCCTTCTTTGTAGATTTCTTCTTCGTTGATGATGCAACAACCTCTAATAACACTCCAGTCTGCACCGATTGATCAATTGTTTTCAAATATCTCACTAAGACCTTGTGAGTTTGAGAGACCTTGCGAAGCATCGCATCTGGAATGAGAGCAACATGAGTAAAAATTGCCTCATCATCTTCTACTACCTTCGGAAATTGATATAAAGAGAATTCAGCAACTTCAACATCCTCAGGGACAACAATCCCTTCTCTTCCATACACCTTTTCTAGAATCAAACTCCAATACCTCGCACACGAAATTCCTTTTTCAGATTTTGTGTTTTCTAGACTCTTGAAAAATTCCTTCCACAACTGGGTTGCATAATCGACACTGATATCGTAGTACAAGCCCATAACCATGGCATATACTTCCATTCACCCTCTATCCGGACCAACTATTCTTCCTGTTAGGCATCGGAGAAAAATTCCAAATAAGAAATTCCATATGCACGGCAACCCAGACTTTCGAAATTCACTTATCTTCTCAAGATCTGGTTGATGAACCATTTCATTAAACATATGGATGATTTGAGAATTAACGGTTTTGAAAAATGGAGGGTTGTTGGGAATTTCCAAAAACTCAACGAACATCTTCTTCGTGAGTTTCACCCGTTTGTTGTTGATGAGGTTGAAGGTTATGACATCTGTGGTGAAGTTGTGAGAAGCAGAAGATGCAGCCAATGACAACCAAGTCATCGGAACTGAGAAAGATTTGAACATTGTAGTGGCCAGAGAGGATCGTTTTAGAGCAACGATAAGCATCTTCAATTCTTCGGGATAAGAAGAAACATTCGGATCGACCTGATAATTTGTGCTTTGGATTCTCATCAGGGATTGAGAAAGAACTTCATCAGTGTTGGATTGAGTTCCGACCATTTCTAGGGTTTGAAAGAAAGGATGAAGATGAAGAAGTTTGAATCTTTGGAGGTTTGTGAGAATTTTGTTCGCGTAACCGTATATAGTGTTCTTGATCCCCCTTTTATAGGTTACCCAAAATTGATTTGAAATTAAAGCGGGATGCATTTAATGTTATCCGATGTGTCACCTTGAAAATCGGATCAATACTGTAAACGATAAGCATGCTGTAAAAAGTAACTGTCCCATCTCCTTGAAAACCGGATAGAATACCAACCATCTTGAGTACACAGCCTGTCAAGTTTCCCGTTATAGAATCTAAACCGTTAAAACCCTTCGCATGGAGGCAAGGCTCTTTCACTTTTGGGATGTAAAGTAAAGTCATATGCCAGATTTGCGAAATCATCAGCCTGAGTTGGTTTTACTCAGAACCTCAAGGATTTCGTGTGTGCATTGTGTCAACAAATAAGATGAGAAACAAAAAAAATTTGGAATTCTGTGATGTCAAAAATTTAATTTGACATGAATGCAGTTAAACCCCAGGCAAAGGTTGCTTCGTTAATCATCAAGAGAGACAATCAACAGCTTGTGTACTTTCCCGTGAATTACAATCGAATACTTGTTGATAAGTATCGAAGGGCTTCTTTTAAAAGATATTTTGGGTTGATTTCAAATTTCATTACATATCAGCCTTAACATAAGGTGAGAAATTGTAAATGAAATTACTTGTTTGACCAGTGTAGTTAGTGACAAGTTGGCTTTCGAAAATATTTATATTGACTAGGATTTGCGAATAAAACTCACACAGAAATCATATTCAAAAAAAATTTAACTGGATCTTGTTGGGTAACAAACATTGTGGGTTGCGAATGTTTGATCAAGACCACACATGTGAATTGAATATGATTTGGAGTTTCGAAATTTTGATATTGAAACAAAGGTTTCGTTAAAATCTGGAATGATGTTCCCCGTCAATTCCTTAAGGTTTATGATATTTGGGTTTCACTTCCATCACGGTCTCATGATGTTAGATCATAAACACAGACTTGTGATTTGTCTAGGTTTTGATTTGTTTGATCAAAGACCTCAAGGACAAATCTCTTTGAAAATTCGAATTGAAAGAATTGTTTGGTATAAAAAGATTGGTTAAGAATCGAAGTGTACCTCTGTTATAATGGACAAAACAGAAAACTCTTAACTCATTTGAGAAGAGTAAGGTAGCTCTTTTGACTTATGCGAATATAAGCCTTTTGTGAAGAAATTTTCATGAGATAATTTCATTAAGGCTTTCTTTTCTCACACATAGAGTCTTGTTGAGGCTTTTGGTCTACATACGGCAGCATGCTTCTAGGGACATCGTAACTAGTTTTTAAAAAAATTGATACCTTCCCGTAGAAACACCTAAGCATGACCTCTTCGCATTAAGCTCTGTACTAAGTTCTCAGCACACAATATTTAAAGAACAACGAAAAAAAAATATTTTTGTGATTTTTGAAATTTTCAAAATTAAAAACATAACAAAATAAAATCTTTTTGGATTTTTAATTTTTCAAAAACAAAAAAAATTAAAATCTTTTTGGATTTTTTTTTTGATTTTTCAAAAATTAAAAACTACAAAATGAATTGTAAACCTAACCTTAGTTTTTATGATCGCAAATGCGAAAAGATGTGGATGCGAAGCCATGCGAAGCCTCTGGATGAACAGTAACATCTGAACAAGTTTGACTCATAACTGCTGAACGAGACTTTCATGCTTGAGTTTTTGGAACTGAATTCGCATCAATCATCCCCAACCCTGCTAAAATTCTAACAAATGATTTTTCATCAATACGTTTTGTAAAAATATCAACAAGTTGTTCAGTTGTTTTAACAAAATGAATTTCAATATTCCCATCTTCCACATGATCTTTGATAAAATGATATCGAAGAGCAATGTGTTTTGTCTTTGAATGTTGTACTGGATTATGAGAAATGCGAATTGCACTTTGCGAATCTCAATACAAGGGAATCTTTTTCATATTGATTGCATAATCACAAAGTTGACTCTGAATCCAAATGATTTGCGAAGTGCAAGCAACAGCAACAATGTATTCTGCCTCAGCAGTTGAAATTGCAACACAAGTTTGTTTCTTTGATTGCCAACTTACCAACTTTCCATCCAACAATTGACATCCGCCACTTGTACTTTTCTTATCCAAAGTACATCCTCCTAGATCTGAATCTGAAAAAGCTTGAATGAAAAATCCAGATTTGGAAGGATACCAAAGTCCTAACAAAATTGTACCCTTAAGATAGCGAAAAATATTTTTCACTGCAGTCAAATGAGGTTCTCTGGGATTAGCTTGATATCTAGCACAATTACAAACCGAAAACATAATATCAGGTCTACTTGCAGTTAAGTACAATAAAGACCCTATCATGCTTCGATATAATGTTAAATCAACAGCAGGAGCATCTAACGAAGGAGTTAATCTTGTACCCACTGCCATTGGTACTCTTAGTTTCGTGCTATTTGTCATTCCAAACTTTTCAAGCAAGTTCTTCGTATATTTTTCTTGATTGATTAAGATTCCATCCCTGTTCTGTCTTATATTCAATCCAAGAAAATTATTAATCTTTCCCATCATGCTCATTTCAAATTGACTTTTCATTAGATTTTCAAATTTAATTGACAATGCTGGGTCAGTTGAGCCAAAAATAATATCATCAACATAAATTTGAACAAGCATAAGATGATTCCCAATTTTCTTGCGAAACAAAGTGGGGTCAACTGATCCTTGTTTAAATTTAGATTGTTTCAAGAAATTTGTAAGAGTTGCATGCCAGGCTCTCGGTGCTTGTTTTAACCCATAAACAGCTTTGTCAAGAATGTAGACATGATTAGGATGTTCCTTGTTTATGAATCCTGGTGGTTGTTCAACATACACTGTTTCTTCAAGTTCTCCATTTAAGAAAGCACACTTAACATCCATTTGATAAACATCAAAGTCTTTGTGTGCTACATATGATAAAAATATGCGAACTGCTTCGAGTCTTGCAACAGGAGCAAATGTTTCTTCATAGTCTATTCCTTCTTGTTGCGAATACCCTTTAACCACTAGTCTAGCTTTATTTCGAATAATATTGCCATCTTTGTCGGTTTTATTTTTAAAAATCCATTTTAATCCGACAATCGAAACATTAGAAGGTTTAGGAATTAATCTCCAAACCTTGTTTCGTTCAAATTCAGCCAGTTCAGATTGCATAGCAACAATCCAATCTGAGTGTTCCATAGCATCCTTCACTGTATTTGGCTCTATTTTCGAAATAAAGACATTAAACATACATAGTTCTTGGTTCGCATTCAGTAGCTCATTTTTCGCACGAATTTGAGCTCTTGTCAACACACCATCTTGTAGATTACCAATTACCTGATCTTTTGGATGATTTCTTGTCCATTTCTCAAGTGGTGGAAAATTAGGATCAAATTCCTATGGTGCATCTTCATATATATCTTCATTTTCAGATCTTGCAACAGAAAAATTATCATTTAGTTCATGAAACTCATCATTTTCATCAACATTAATTGTCTGTGTTTCATCATGCTCCCTCTCAAAATGATGTTCCTGTTGATTATGCGAATGCTCCCCCTCAACTTGATATTCTTGTTGATTTTGTGAATACTCCCCCTCAACTTGATGATTCCTATTTTCATTCTCCTCCTCGAAAGTTGGCTGATTGTCTGCATAATTGATCGTATGCTCCCCTTCCATACGAACATCAGGTACACTTTAGCAAGATGTTGACGCTGTAGTAATTGCCGAATCATCAGTATGTTTTGAAGATGCTGATGTTTGATTATCAGGAGCATTATTTTCCGCATCAATTGCTCTGTCAGGAATTCCGAAAATTAAGTCATAATCAAAATCATTTATTTCAGATTATCAATTTGAGTATTTGAATCAACGAGTATTGATTTATTTTCAAATTTACTATCCGTTTGTTTAAGATAGTAATCATCAAATGTTAAATTGAAAGTTTCTTCAATTTTTCTTGTTCTTCTGTTGAGCACTCTGTATGCCACTGAATTGTGTGAATATCCTAAGAATATGCCTTCATCAGCTTTAGCTTGAAACTTGGACAAATTGTCTTTGAGATTCATGATAAAACACCTGCAACCAAAAACATGAAAGAATTTGACATTAGGTTTCCTATTATTTATTATTTCATATGGAGTAATATTGAATCTTCGATTATTGAATGATCGATTCTGAGTAAAACATGCAGTTGAAACTGCTTCAGCCCACATATATTGAGGAAGATCCGCATATGTTAACATGGTTCTGGTTGCTTCGCATAGAGATCGATTTCTTCTTTCAACAACTCCATTTTGTTGCGGAGTATATGGTGATGAGAAATTATGCGAAATTCCTTTGCTTGTGAGAAAAGAATCAAGAATTTGATTTTTAAACTCAGAACCATTATCACTTTTAATTTTGCGAACATTCTTTTTCAGACTAAGCTTAATCTTTTTGATAAAATCAATCATCATCTGAGCAACTTCAGATTTTAACCCGAGAAAAAATACCCATGTGAATCGAGAAAAATCATCTACAATAACCAAAATGTACCGCTTTTTATTGATTGTAGCAACAGTCGACGATCCACATAAATCAATGTGAAGAAGTTCCAATGGTTCTACGATTTTTGAATCGATCACAATCGGATGACCTTTTCTATGTTGTTTTCCTTGTTCGCAAGCTGCACACAAAGAATCATTGTCAAATTTTAGTACAGGTAACCCTCGAACTAAATCTTCAGTGACAAGTTTGTTAATAGTACGAAAGTTCAAGTGTGACTATCTTCTATGCCAAAGCCAGCTGACATCATTAGATGCTTTTGATAGTAAACATACGGCAGGTTTTCCCACAATTGGTTTGATGTCCAGTGTAAACATATCACCATATCTTTTGGATTTGAGAAATACTTCATTTGATTTCACATTTGAAATGATACTTCCTTCTGCATTAAATACAACTTGGTTTCCAGTACCAACAACAAGTTATGACACACTTATCAAATTATGTTGAAGTCCTTCAACATAAGCAACTCTGTTTACAGTGAATTGTCCATTTGTGACTTTCCCATAGCCTTTCACTTGACACTTGTGATTATTCCCAAATTTTACTACTCCAGCATTTTCCAAGCTTCTATAATCTCGCAAGTTTTCCTTTCTTCCAGTCATATGACGAGAGCAATCACTATCAATATACCATTTCGTATCATATTGCTCGTCACACATCACCTGCATTTATTGGAAAATTTTAGGAACCCAATACTTGTTGGGTCCATCATTAGTAGAATGAAACAAATTCTTTGAATTTAAAAACCATATTTTCACTTTGTTTGTGACAGAATCTATTATATCAACATCATCTGATCTAGATATTGAAATATGGTCGTTCAATAGTTTTGGATTTCCATTGATTGTAATCTTATCCTTCACAACATTCGCATTTTTGATAACTAGTTTCCATTTTTGATCTGGAACTTGTGAATGATGAGATGATGAACTAGCAGTCGGAGAATTATTTGCGAACTTGTCAAATGCATTCTTGATTTGTTGCTCTAAAAACTTCACACTTTGATATTTTCTGCCTTTTCCTTCAAGCCAACGACAGATTGTATGGACATCAGATTTTCCTTTTGAGTGTGAAACTTTGGTTGGTTGTGAATTTGAAGGATTTGGAAAATTTGGTTGTTTTGGTAAAAAATTCACTTTAGCTTTGTTAGAATTGTTCAAAGGTGATGAAGTATTCGTGAATTTTCCAACATTTCGAAACTTTTTATTGTTCACAAATTTTTGTGAAGTCTCAAATGTTTGATTGTTGTCATATTTACGAACAAATGAAATTTTATCAACAAAATTTATTGGTCTGTGAAAACTTGTATCTTTTTGTTTGTTTTTGCTTTGAAAGTTTGATGATTTTGGTTTCAAAATTTGTTCGTTTTCAACTTTTGGCTTATCATTAGACACAACTTGCCAGAAAATTGCTTTTCTTGCTTTTCTTTTTGAAACATTATTTTCTGTTGAATAATTTCCAACCATCAATTTAAATTCATGAGAATTTAATTTTACCTCAGCCTTTGATTTCTCAATTTTTTCAAAAACTTTGTTTGAATTTTCACCTTTAGCCACCCATTTTTGTGATGGTTTTTTCTCTTGAAAAACATAAAAAATTTTCGTTAAATTGTTTTCTTCGGTATTTTGGTTTGAAAAGAACCCTGCGGTTGATGACTTTTGATTATCATTTTCAACCATTTTGATGAATTTAGGTTTAATGTTCTCAACATTTCCAGTTGTGACAAAAACTTGATTTGGAAAAATGATGTCATCTGTACATTTAAAATTTGGATAGACCACTGTGTTGGTTTCCAAATAATGTGCACCTTTTTCATTTAGAATTTTGTCAAATTCTTTTGTATTATCAAACACTTGATTCACAACAACTCTTGGAGATGTCTTAGGTGAATCCTTCACACCTTCATTGTTTTCCTCATTTTCATCAGTTTTCCAGCTTTCAACCTCCACATTATCAAAGGTACAATGTTCCGAAGTTGAAGATTTATCAGTTTCATCCTTAACTATCGAATCAACTATTATTTCTTTACCTTTGATCTTAGATGTGATATTAATGATTGACAATTTAGAACAATCAACCTCTTCTTCTTCTTCAATTTCACTGATCTCACTCACATTATCTGAATTGTCATCGACGTCAACATAATTGAGTTGAGAATCAAGAGTTGAACTTTCAGTTTTCTTTAGAATTTTCACTTGTTCACTCTTTGTCAAGCTTTCATTGACAATATCAACCAACTCATCAGCATTCAAGAATTCATTAATTTTGACAATACCATATGCATATCTATCATCAGGTATTTTGTCAAATTGAGCAATTGTACTTTCACAAGCATAAGAAACAACATCAACTTTTTCACGTTCATATTCAAGAAAAGGTAAAAGTTTCCTATGTTGTTCTTTGCTAATATCCGAAGAATGATGTAAAGCAGTTAATTTTGCATACAATCTTTTGGGTGAATTACAATATATGTTCCTTTGTGTAAGCAATAACCTAACATCATTTGTAAGATTATCCCTATCACAATTTACATTTTTGAGCTGTAATTCAAGTTTGTCTACTCTGCTTCTTTTTATTTCTAATTCTCTTCGTGTCTCTCCTAGTTGCATATTTATTTTTTGAGCTTTAGTACTAGCAGACACAATTACAGAATCAAAATAAGCCACAGTATCATCGAATGAAGTGAGTTAAGCATCGTAAGCAGATAAAGGAATATTAAAAGATTCAATTATAAGACGTACCTTGGTGGTCATGGGTGATTTGTCCATGGATTTAGATACGAAGCACCTCCCTGAAATTTCCTCTTCACAATCTTCAAAACTTGCGAACATGGCTCCATGTGTGGGATGCCTCATTTCCTCATCATCAGATCCTGAAGACCAGATCTGATACGTACCACTCTTTTCATCATCAGTTTCACCTTTCGCAACCAAAGACACTCCTTTGGTCTTAGCACGTATCTCTTCAATCTTTTCAGAATAGTATGCTTCATCTTTAATTTTCTCCTTCTTTTCTTCTTTCTTTCGCAACATGCAATCGGCTGCGAAGTGATTCGCACCATTGCAATAGTGACAGTAAATTCCTGAGTCACCCTTCAGCTTCTTTACTTCTTTCGCATATTTTGATTTTTCCTCAGCTTTCTCCATTTTCTTCCTCTCCTCTCCTCCAGTTTTTGTGACTCCACTCTTCACATCAAAAGCCTTTCCTTTTGGATTAAATGACTTCTTGAAAAAATTCTTAACTCTATTGTTTGAGTAGAATGCCACAGCTTCATCATTTGAATTCATCAGAAATCCTTCATTATCTGAATCATCTTTTTCATTCACATCAACTTCAGATACCTTTGAAACTAGAGCCAAAGGACCTCCAATACTCAGTTTTGATTCTTCATACATTTCTGAAACTTCAATTTCATGTGTTTTCAGCGGATTATAGAGATCATTCAAATGAGTTGTATCAAAACTCTGTTGATTCTTAATCATCATGCTCACACTTCGTCATTCCTTGCGAAGACCCATAATGAAAGTTAAATTGAACTCCATGAGAGACCTAGTGATTCCATACCTATTGTAGCGAAATATAAGCTCATTCAGACGATCATAGTAATTTTCAAGAGTTTCAGCATCCTTTTGTCTGAATTCCTTCAGTTCAACTAGACATTGCTTCACGGAGTTGATCTTCGTCTTTTCGCTACCTTGATACTTCTCTTTTAGAGTGTTCCAGATCTCCTTTGCTGTTTTACAACTACGGATGTAGTTATAAACCACAAGAGGAAGAGCACCTCTTAGTTCCCTCATGCACCTCTTTTCATTATTCTTTAACCGTTTTTCTAGATCAGCAACTTCAGCAGATGCAGCAGATGGACCAATTGGTTGAACATTAGCAGGAGCATGCACTGTTCCATCGATACAATTCCAAAGTTCTTCATCAATTCCATTTAAGTAATCTTCCATTCTATTAGCCCACTGATCATAGTATTCTGGAAGTAACATCAGAATTTTGGTTGAGGAACCAAGCAAGTGAGAAAAGGAAGTCATTGTATTCATGTTGAAGTTCGCCATTGATGAACACAGAAATTTTCAGAAAGCTTGAAAAACTAGATGAAATTGAGAATTGATCAATTGAATTGATCACAAATCACTGATCGATTACTCGACTAAACAATTCAAAGACAGAATCAATTCAAATCTGAAGATCAAATTTGATTTTCAAAACCAAAATGCGCGGAAAATTTTGAGTAAAGTTGTAACTCAAAAAGCAAATGATTCTAACACGAAAATCAGATCGATGCAGTTTGAATCCTGCTCTGATACCAATTGTAGAGAATTGTTATCGAGATTATGAATGCGATTATGAATTGCATCATTATGAAATAAGAACACGAAGAGTAAATATTAATCAGATCTTGTATTGAGAAAGACTAATTACACGAAATAAGTAGAAGGATATTTGAGTTGCAAAAAGTTCTCCTCTACTTCTAACCTCAGTCCCTATTTATAGGGAACCTGAGTGTACAAAAAATATACTAAGTCTAAACATTAAGGTTTCACATATAAATGACTTAGTAAAATAACTAAAATGCGAATATTACAATGACATAGCCACTTCGACTTTTACAACAAAATGACTCTACATTTCAGCACACAAGAATTGAAGGATTCCCAATCCCTCTTATCCTCCAATAATCGAACTGATGACAACCTGCGCTTCCCAATGCTGGTGATCCATTACTAGCCACACCCAAAAGACCGCACCACCCTTGAAGACCAGATGAACAATCCCCGAAATCCCAGCAAAACTGATAACCCTAGAATCTCAAATGATACAACACTCAAATCTTGAAGTCCTCGAAACTGATGTCAAAACCAAAACCTTAGCAATAGACCCCTTCTCTTGGCACTCCCAGTGACCAACCAACCACAAAAACTATAACCATCGAACCATGACAATAATGGGGAACTAACCTACTGAATTCTGACTATAGACCTTCCGCACAATACCCATGAATCGATCTCGACCAAAACTAGAATAACAACTGAACACTTTGGAATCCGTTACACAAGATACAACCCTTACTAACCCACTAAAGAATCACGGCATGCTAATGACATATAACAATTCTTGAAGATATAATCCAAACATAAATAGAGAATTAAACCAAAGATAACGCTTACCCAAACCGATGCAAGATAACAAACAACATAAATACTGATAAAACCGAGAAGAAAGCAAAAGATAACATACCCACCTGTCTGAAACTGCAATGCCCGTCTCCTCTCTGCTAGGGCTCCTGCTATACCCTCTCGTCCATCGTTGATCCTCAAAGTAGCCAGAGTAGGCACACTCACTACTCCTCCCTGCAACATCGGACAATAGGCCTTCTTGTGGCCCACCTGATTGTAGAGAAAACATAACGGGCTTGCCCCCTGAGGGCAATTGTAACACCCCCTCTGGCACGTATCACAATATTGTCCGCTTTGGGCCACTCGGCACGAGGACTTCCCAGGGGGTCACCCATCCTGGTACTACTCCCGCCCGAGCACGCTTAACTGCAGAGTTCTTATGGGAACTGCTGCCCTCATGGCTTTAAAACGCGTTGTGATAGGGAAGGTATCCACACTCCTTTATAAGGAAATGTTTCGTTCTCCTTCCAAGCCGATGTGGGATCAGATCTAACCCACGTATCCACACCCCTTATAAGGAATGCTTAGTTCTCCTTCCCAGCCGATGTGGGATCAGATCTAACCCACTTTCACCCCCCATTATAGGGTTCGACGTCCTCGTCGAACACATCGGCCCGTGCCCTAGCTCTGATACCATTTGTAACATCCCCCTCTGGCACGTATCACAATATTGTCCGCTTTGGGCCACTCGGCACGAGGACTTCCCAAGGGGTCACCCATCCTGGTACTACTCCCGCCCGAGCACGCTTAACTGCAGAGTTCTTATGGGATCTGCTGCCCTCACGGCTTTAAAACGCGTTGTGATATGGAAGGTATCCACACTCCTTTATAAGGAAATGTTTCGTTCTCCTTCCAAGCCGATGTGGGATCAGATCTAACCCACTTTGGGTTAGATCTGATCCCACATCGGCTTGGAAGGAGAACGAAACATTTCCTTATAAAGGAGTGTGGATACCTTCCCTATCACAACGCGTTTTAAAGCCGTGAGGGCAGCAGATCCCATAAGAACTCTGCAGTTAAGCGTGCTCGGGCGGGAGTAGTACCAGGATGGGTGACCCCCTAGGAAGTCCTCGTGCCGAGTGGCCCAAAGCGGACAATATTGTGATACGTGCCAGAGGGGGATGTTACAAATGGTATCAGAGCTAGGGCACGGGTCGATGTGTTCGACGGGGACGTCGAACCCTATAATGGGGGGTGAAAGTGGGTTAGATCTGATCCCACATCGGCTTGGAAGGAGAACGAAACATTTCCTTATAAAGGAGTGTGGATACCTTCCCTATCACAACGCGTTTTAAAGCCGTGAGGGCAGCAGATCCCATAAGAACTCTGCAGTTAAGCGTGCTCGGGCGGGAGTAGTACCAGGATGGGTGACCCCCTGGGAAGTCCTCGTGCCGAGTGGCCCAAAGCGGACAATATTGTGATACGTGCCAGAGGGGGATGTTACAGCAATCCCTACTGACATGACCAACCTTGCCATACTTATAGCAACATATACCCCTGGAACGACGAACTCCATTGTGCAGTTTATCGCACGTGTTGCACTAACTTCGGCCCTGTTGGCCTCTCAAACGCTGATCATAAGTCTTGGGTCTCTTCCCGGGACCCTCCAATATATGCACCTGATCTGGCCCCCTCTTCCCAAGGTGCTCCAAATCGATCTCCCGCTCCCGGGCTCTAGAAATCATATCATTCAGGGTCTGGCACCATCAAATACTCACAAACTCCCTAATATCATCCCGCAATATATCATGATACCTCACTTTCTTCATTTCCTCATCTGCTTCTGTAACACCGTAAATTTTCAAACCAAAATTTTCATTTTTAAAACACATAAAACTCATTTACTACATTTCATAAAAACCATAAGTGTCTCAAATGTCATCGTAAATCCACAAACAAAAGTCAAATCCTAGAATCAACAACATAATCTCGAACAAGTGTGTATAATCATGTCAGCACCTTCCCGCGGTCCTAAGAAGTACCTGAAACACATATCACACAACACGGTAAGCACGAAGCTTGAGGAGTTCCCAAAATACCACATACACAAATAATAAGCCTCTCATGGCTATAACTCGGCATGGACCCTCCGGTCTCATACTTCTCGGTGTAGACCCTCCGGTCATGTGTCACAGTGAAGACCCTCCGGTCTCATAGCTCGGTTTGGACCCTCCGGTCTCATAGCTCGGTTTGGACCCTCCGGTCCGGTCTCAGTGGAAACCCTCCGGTCCCACAACTCGGTTTGGACCCTCCGGTCCTATCTCAATAAACATAGAGCATAGCATATATATCACACATAAAAAATGCATAATATAACTCAAGTAAGCACATAAGACCCTCCGGTGACACTTAGATACCACTCATGGTAAGTATAGTGAAAAGACACACCTCGTAAGAATCGGATAACCTCGAACTCGGATCACATGTTTAGCCTCCGCCTAACACATACGATAATTATCCCTAATTAATAATGACTCTCAATGAAGCTAGACTAACCCTTCTATAAACTTACAGAAGGGTAAAAGACCATTTTACCCCTCCATGGCCTTAATAGTCCATAGATTGACCAAACCCTAAAAGTCAACGACAGAGAGTACACTGCACGTGCCAGCTCTCTACGCTAGGCGTACTCTGCTGGCATGCAGGTATCGGGGATCCTCGACCTCTAAGCTGCGCGTACTGGGATTACGCTCAACGTACATCCCAGTTTCACTCTTTTTACTCATTTGGTCTTAATCAATCAAGACCTTGGCTCATATCACAGCTCTGGATAGCTCTTACTCCATAAAGCCAGTGACTTTAAGCCTTTTCATAGCTAATAAGGTCACAAACACACAAAACTCTCACTTTCTTAGCTCAAAATGCTCATATCTCATGCATGGCTTGATTCCAGCATCCAAGCCTTGATTTTATGACACTGCACCACTAAATACACTCAAAGGGGTTGATCATAGTCTCTGGAGCTCAATATCTCATAAAGTATCCAACTTTTGGGATAAAAACCCTAAAATACTCTACTATGATGCACAAATCAAAAGAGTGAGAAGCTTGAAGCTTTATACCTCTATATGAAGCTCCCAACACAGATATGCTCAGATCCAAGGGCCTAGACTCTCACTCCTTCTTCTCCAAAGCTTCTTCTTCACTCCAAGAACACATAAAATTACTCAAAGGCTCTCAACTCCACTCACAAGATCTATGAACGAAGGTTTAGGGATTAAGAGGGTTTGTTGTATGAGAATGGTGGCCATGAATGAGGCCATCATATCCTTTATATAGGGACACACCCATAATTAGGGTTTTCAATATGGGCCTAATACGCCCAGCGTATGCTCTGGTATGCCCAACGTACTAGGTGGCTTCCGCGTCAAAACACGCATATGAGTACGCTGAGCGTACACTTGCGTACGCCCCCGTGTACTCATTCACCATATTTTCTCAAAAAGGGCTAAAATAGACAAGTACTCAAAATACCAAGGGTTACAAGGTATACCTGGACTTGGGATGTTACAATTCTCCCCCACTAGAATCATACTTCGCCCTCGAATTCATACTCCCTAAATAACTTTGGATACTGCTCTCGCATCTCTGACTCCGGCTCCCAAGTCAACTCAAACCCTCTCCGGTGTTGCCACTGGACCTTAACTAGGGGAACCTCTTTGTTCCTCAGAACCTTCACCTTTCGATCCAAAATCGTGATCGGCCTCTTAATGTAATTCAGGATCGCATCCACCTGAATGTCCTCTAGGGGTACCACTGTCGTCTCATCGGCTACACACTTCCTTAACTGGCACACGTGGAAGATGTTATGAATCTAACTCAACTCTGCAGGTAGCTCCAACCGGTATTCTACCCTACCCACTCTGGTGGTCACTCTAAAAGGACTGATGTATCGGGGCCCCAACTTGCCCGTTTCCTGAATCGGATCACCCCTTTCCATGGGGATACCTTCAGGATGACAAAATCTCCAACCTGAAACTCTAGCTCGGATCGTCGCCTGTCTGCATAACTCTTCTGGCGAATTTGGGTCGTCCGTAACCTCTGTCTGACCTGCTGAATCTGCTCAGTCGTCTTCAGCACTATCTTTGTGCCACCCATCACTCTCTTCCTCACTTTTCCCTAACAAATGGGAGTCCGAAACCTCCTCCCGTAGAGAAGCTCAAAGGGAGGATGCCAATGCTGAAATGGTGGTTGTTGTTGTGAGAAAACTCAGCTAAGGGAAAATAAGTGTCCCAACTTCCTCCAATGTCTATAACACATGCACGCAGCGTGTCCTCAAACATCTAAATTGTCCGCTCGCTCTGCCCGTCCGTCTACGGATGGTATGCGGTATTGAAATGTAACCGGGTACCCAACTCCTCATGAAATTTCTTCCAGAATCTGGAAGTAAAACACACATCTCGATCTGACACTATCGAGGTCGGCACTCCATGCCGAGCTACCACCTTTCTCACATAAATCTTGGATAGTCTCTCTGCATAAGAGCTCTCACTGATAGCGAGGAAGTGAGCACTCTTCGTGAGCCGGTCCACAATCACCCATATCACGTCAACCCCACGCACAGTTCTCGGTAACTTGGTGATAAAGTCCATAGAAATATGCTCCCACTTCCACTGGGGAATCTCTAAAGGCTGCAAAGGACCATGTGGACGCTGGTGCTCCGCCTTAACCCAACGACAGGTCAAACACCTCTGTACAACCCATGCCACGTCCCTCTTCATACAGGGTCAACAATAGTCTCTCTTTAGGTACAAATACATCTTAGAGGCCCCTGGGTGGATCGAGAATCTCGATCTATGTGCCTCCTCTAACAATACACAACGAGCTCCACCTGTATGGGCACCCAAGTCCGCCCATGGAAATTCATAAGCCCATGAGTGTCCGTCACAAACTCGGAAACCTACCCAATCACACGCACTCTCTTGCGGTTTTCCGATCTCACAGCCTCTACCTGAGTCTCTCGGATGGTATCAAAGACTGAAGTCATCACTGTCATCCTCATACACACATCCTGGATCGGAGCACTCTCGGCTCTACGACTCAAGGCATCAGCTACCACATTATCCTTTCCTGGGTGATATAATATCTCACAGTCGTAGTCCTTCACTACATCCAACCATCTCCTCTGTCTCATATTCAGGTTGGGCTGATCCATCAGGTATTTCAGGCTCGTATGGTCCGTGAATATGGTACACCAGACACCATAAAGATAGTGACGCCAAATCTTGAGGGAGAACACTACCGCCCCTAACTCCAAATCATGGGTGGGATACCTCGCCTCATGAGGCTTCAGCTGCCTCGACGCATATGCTATCACGTGACCCCTCTGCATCAACACTACACCCATCCCTGAAATAGACGCGTCACAATAGACTACGAAGTCCTCCACTCCCTCCGGAAGGGCTAACACCTGGAGCTTTTCACAATCTCTGGCGAAGAGTCTCGAATGATGCCTGCTGCTCAAGCCCCCAAACAAAAGTAACGCCCTTCCGGGTCAATCTGGTGAGAGGAACCACAATCTTGGAGAAATCCATGACAAATCTCTGATAGTAGCCTGCCAAACCCAGAAAACTCCTGATCTCGATGGGGGATCTCGACACCTCCCATCTCATCACCGCCACGATCTTGGCCAAGTCGACCAATATCCCATTCTGGTTAACAAGGTGCCCCGGGAACTGAACCTCTCGTAACTAGAAATCACACTTGGAGAATTTGGCATAAAGCCTCGCTGACCTCAAAACTACAAAAATCTCTCTTAGATGCTCCTCGTGCTGCTCTCTGGATCTCGAATACACTAAGATATCGTCGATGAACACGATCACCGATCGATCCAAAATAGGCCTGCACACCCGGTTCATGAGGTCCATGAACGCTGCCGGTGCGTTGGTGAGCCCGAAAGGCATCACCACAAACTCATAGTGCTCATAATGAGTCCTAAAGCCCGTCTTCAAGATATCTTCCCCGCAGACTCTCATCTGATGATACCTAGACCTCAAATCGATCTTGGAAAACCAAGACGCCCTTTGCAACTAATCGAACAAATCGTCGATCCTCAGAAGTGGATAACGGTTCTTGACCGTCAGCTTGTTCAACTCCCGTTAATCAATGCACATTCGGTGTGAACCATCCTTTTTCTTAACAAAAAGAATCGGCACTCCCCACGGCGAGCAACTCGGTCTGATAAATCCCTTCCCCAACAACTCCTGAAGCTGTGAGGATAATTACTGCATCTCTGGTGGCGCAAGGCAATAAGGTGCCTTGGCAATGGGTGCTGCCCCCGGAACTAAATCAATCCAGAACTCCACCTGCCTCTCAGGAGGCACAACCATCAACTCCTCGGGAAAAACATCAGGAAACTCGCACACTATTGAAACCTCGGCGATAGAACTCGGCCTCTCTGTGGTAACCCATGTATCCAACACATACGCCAGGAAGCCCATGCATCCCTGCTGTAAAATCTGTCTCGCTCTGGCAGCAGAACAAAAAGCTGATCCGAACCTAGTACCCTCACCATACACGGTAAGCACCCCCCCACTAGGGTCTCGAATAGCCACCATCTGACGCTCACAGTCGATCATAGCCCCAAATCGACTCAACCAGTCCATGCCCACAATGAAACAGATGTCACCCATCGCTATCGGCACCAGGTCTATTGGGAACTCCACATTAAAAATCTCCAAAACACATCCCCGGAAAACCTCGGTCGCATAAACCGCATGATCATCGGCTATAGAAACTCTCGGAGGTTGACTCAACGCCTCTCGTGCAACACTAAAGTGACGGCTAAAAGCTAATGAAACAAAGGATCGACTCGCACCCGAGTCAGATAACACCAAAGCAGGTACAGAACTCACAAGAAAAGTACCTATATATATATATATATATATATATATATATATATATATATATATATATAACACAATATAATTATGCACAAATCTCAAAATAACAAGAAAAGAGGGAAATACGTACCAACTACAACATCAGGTGCTGTGCGGACCTCCTCCGCTGTCAGCTGAAAAGCTCTCCCACGAGCCCTCGATGTCTCAGACTTCACTGGCCGACTATCTATAGCACGAATAGCAGTAGGAGCAGAACCCTAGGCTAATCCCTGAATGAGCTGAGGGCACTCGGCCTTCCGATGGCCCGTCTGGTTGCAATGGAAGCAAACAGAAAATCCCTTAGGGCAGTCCCTCGCCATATGTCCCTCCTTACCGCATTTGTAGCAAATCCCCGACTGGTAAGATCCCTCGTGGACCTTGCCACACTTGCTACAAGTGCGGACCTTTTGGCCTCTAGTCCTCGAATCAGCGGGCTTAGCCCGCTTAGCCGTCGGCTGCGGCTGTATATGTCTCCTATCTCTCCCCTGCTGCTCTGCCTCCTCTCCGTACTGAATCTCCAACTCAATCTTCCTCCTCCTGGCATTGGTCTGCAACTCAGCCAATGTCCGATAAGACGAGTTCACCATGAACTCCCGTATGTCTCTCCTTAAGATACTCAAATACCGACTCACACGTGCCTTCTTAGTGGGCACGTGCTCAGGGCAGAACAACGCCCTCTCATGGAACATCCCCGTAATCTTAGTCACCGACTCTGTCTTCTGCTTGAGAGACAAAAACTCCTGTGCCAAACTCTCCCTCTCCACCTGGGGAACATAGTCACCTCGAAACAACTTGGTGAACCTCTCCCAAGTCACTGCAACATGATCTTTCGGGATAAAATTAGTCGTCACAAACTTCCACCAGTCCTTTGCTCCTAAGTGAAGCTGGTTCAGGACAAACCAGACTCTCAGATGCTCTGGGCATGACAAAGTATAAAAGAATCCCTCAATATCGGCGATCCATCTCATGGCAGCAATCGGATCCTGTGTCCCATCAAACTCTGGTGGCTTTGTGTTGCCGAATTCTCGAAATAACAACGAGTCACCTCCCTGTGGCCTAGCGGCAGCAACAGCTGCAGTGGCTGCAGCAGCAGTAGCCTCAGTAACAGCAGCATATCGCTTGTCAAACGTCTCAATCAGGGTGGTCTTAATAGATCCAAACATCTCTGGTATAGCCTCTCGAATGGCTGCAACCACCTCGTCATGGATGATCCTGCGGATCTCCTTATCACTAGTCCCACTGCTCTCGGGGTTGTGGTGTGTACCCACCATGATGTCTCTGAAAAACAAGACAAAATCATCAGAAACTCGCTTGAGCATACTCACACTCGATTCTTGCCCCTACAGGCTCCTTAGTACCCTAAGGATTCTTACTTGGGCTGCATACAGATCCGGTGCTTTCAGTAGTACGGACCCTATACTACCTACCACACCAACCTGTAGTCATCCCAAGTCCTCCTCCTAGGATTCTAATTCAAAAGTATTGTATCTCTTATAATATCAGGCTACTCTCTCAGTAGGATGCTCATATGCTCATCTAGGTTTCTCTTCCTAGATTATCTCTCGACTCAAAACTCAGTACATACTCAGAGAAAATAACAGATAACACTGATCAAAAGCATCTCCTAGGTAAAGGCATTAGCCCTAGAATATGAAATAACTAGCCTATTCTCTAGCATGCATTTCTAATATCTCATAAGCACCTCATAAATATCTCATAACACAAAAGTAAGGGTATTTTGGGAAACCACCGTTCGGGCTCTGGCTGATTGTACACTCTACTCATTCTCGTTTTCTCTTAAAATCTCTTACTCGGTTTAGAAAAATCATTTCTTTTGAATTTTTTTTCAAATCCTCAGTTTGAGTCCAGACATACCCGAAGGTGCATCCGAATCCCTCAAACCAAGGCTTTTATACCAACTTGTAACACCATAAATTTTCAAACCAAAATTTTCATTTTTAAAACACATAAAACTCATTTATTACATTTCATAAAAACCATAAGTGTCTCAAATGTCATCGTAAATCCACAAACAAAAGTCAAATCCCAGAATCCTCAACATAATCTTAAACAAGTATGTACAATCACGCCGACGCCTTCCCACGGTCCTGAGAAGTACCTGAAACACATATCACACAACACGGTAAGCACGAAGCTTAGTGAGTTCCCCAAAATACCACATACACAAATAATAAGCCTCTCATGGCTATAACTTGGCATGGACCCTCCGGTCTCATGCGTCTCGGTGTAGACCCTCCGGTCAAGTGTCTTATTGAATACCCTCCGGTCTCACAGCTCGGTTTGGACCCTTCGGTCCGGTCTCAGTGGAAACCCTCCGGTCCCACAACTCGGTTTGGACCCTCCGGTCCTATCTCAGTAAACACAGAACATAACATATATATCACACACACAAAATGCATAATATAACTCAAGTAAGCACATAAGACCCTTCGGTCACACATAGATACCACTCATGGTAAGTATATAGAGAAGACTCACCTCGTAAGAATCAGATAACCTCAAAATCAAATCACCGGTCTAGCCTCCGCCTAACACATACGATAATTATCCCTAATTAATAATGGCTCTCAATGAAGCTAGACTAACCCTTCTATAAACTCACAGAAGGGTAAAAGACCATTTTACCCCTCCATGGCCTTAATAGTCCACAGATTAACCAAAACCTAAAAGTCAACCAAAAAGTCAACAACAGAGAGTACGCTGCGCATACCAGCTCTCTACGATGGGCGTACTCTTCTGCTATGTAGGCATCGGGGATGGTTGACCTCTACGTTTTATGTATTGGGATTACACTCAACGTATGTCCCTGTTTCACTCTTTTTACTCATTTGGTGTTAATCAGTTAAGACCTTGGCTTATATCACAGATCTGGACTCCCTAATAACTCTTACTCCATAAAGTCAGTGACTTTAAGCCTTTGCATGGATGATAAGGTCACAAAAACACAAAACTCTCACTTTCTTAGCTCAAAATGCTCATATCTCATGCATGTCTTGATTCCAACGTCCAAGTATTGATTTTTATGACACTACACCACTAAATACACTCAAAGGGGTTGATCATATTCCCTGGAGCTCAATATCTCATAAAGTCTCCAACTTTTAGGACAAAAACCCTAAAATACTCTACTATGATGCATAAATCAAAAGAGTGAGAAAGCTTAAAGCTTTATACCTCTATATCAGATCCAAGGGCTTGGACTCTCACTCCTTCTTCTCCAAAGCTTCTTCTTCACTCCAAGAACACATAAAATCACTCAAAGGCTCTCAAATGCACTCACAAGCTCTATGAACGAAGGTTTAGGGTTTAAGAGGGTTTGTTGTCTGAGAATGGTGGCCAGGAATAAGGCCATCATATCATTTAGAGTATATTACACGAATGGTCCCTATGGTTTTTGGTAATTTGCACGTTTGGTCCCTAACTTATTTTCTTAACTCGGAAGGTCCCTACTATTTGTTTTTGTTACATGCTTGGTCCCTACTATTTGTTTTTTTTTACTCGCTTAGTCCCTATCTTACCTAAAAATACTATTATTTAAATAGGGGAAAAATGGTGGGGTATGTTAGGTAAGGTGAAGGGGTAGGGTTAGGAGTGTGTTTGATTAAATAAAATGAAAAAAATCAAGGTCAAAATAGTCTTTTTATGTAAGACAGGGACCAAGCGCGTAACAAAAACAAATACTAGGGACCTTCCGAGTTAAAAAAATAAGTTAGGGACCAAACGTGCAAATTACACCAAACCATAGGGACCATTCATGTAATTTACTCTATCATTTATATAGGGACACACCCAATGTTAGGGTTTTCACTCTGGGTCTAGTACGCCCAGCGTACCCTCTGGTACGCCCTGTGTACTAGGTGGCTTCCGCGTCAAAAACACACATATGAATATGCTGAGCGTACACTTACGTACGCCCCGCGTACTCATTCACCACATTTTTTCTAAAAGGGCTATAATGGACAAGTACTCAAAATACCAAGGGTTACAAGGTATATCTGGACTTGGGATGTTACAACTGCATACTATGGAACCAACAAAGCCCTCTCGCGGAACTTGGCGGTGATCTCTTCCATAGTCTTAGAAGTCTTGCGGAGATCCTGAAACCCTCACGCTAACTGTTGCACCTCAATTACCGGTGTAAACTCAGCTCGGAACCTGGTAGAGAGATCCTCCCATGACATGGCATCAACAGAACCATCACCCACCTCACTACTAACCTCTTCCCACCAATCCCGTTCCCTATCCTTCAATAGGTAGGAAACATAGCTGGCCTTTGCCTCCTCAGGAGAGAAACTCGTCCTCAACGCGTCAGCCATATCCACTAACCACCTCCTACTGGCAATGGGGTTCCTCTCCCCATAGAACACATGAGCTCTGCACATATGGAACTCACGGAAAGAAAGAGTGCAAGCTCTAATAATAGCCATAACCTCAGCACGGAACGCACCCACGCGCTCATCCAAGATCTTCAATATCCCCTCCTTGACCGAACCAAAGATCACAGGAGTCTGCTCCAAAATAGCACAAGTAATCTCCGATGAGATGAACTCCCACATCTGCTCGCTAATCTGATCAGTACCTGCACCTGAGCCAGAACCAGAACCAGAACCTTCTCCCTGAGTGCTCAACACCAAACTGAGATACAACATGCCAAAGATCAGAACATACCCAAGAATCCTCTTCCTATAAGCTTCTTAGATTCTCCAGTACTCTCCTAGATTCAAGTATAGATCATGTGCTTTCAGTAGTACGGGCCCAATACTACCTTCCACACCTATCCATACTTTCCTCAAGGAGTATCCTGAATCCTCTAAGTCACCTTCTCAAACTGATGCACCAAAAACTCACTAAACCACACCACTAAATCCACTGAAGCATATCCTAGGCTCTCCTAGGTTCCCGACCTCACCCAACCCTCAACTGTTGAAGGACTCCACCAATGTTAACTAGCTTCCTCATAAATATACTCGCATACAATAGAGATAAGATAATCCTTCGAGTAAAAGACTCAATCCTAGAACGGTTGACTCAAACTAGAGATGCGCAATAGGGTCAAATCCATCACTCTAATACTATTTAACATCACTAAGTGTCCCCCAAAGCACAAAGCAAGCAACATTTAGGCAACGAGAAAATCTAACCAACATACACAAATCAAACCTTTCTATCCACTTATCAGAAATTCATACTAACATGCAATTTTAAAGCTCATGCAATCAGACATTTAAAGGCTATCTCTCATATCAAGAAATCTTGAGCAGATCCTTAGCCCTAATCTAGCATGTAATTCACATAATCATATCATATATCATAATAAACTTGTATTGGTATTATGGGAACCACTTACTTGAGCTCGGCCGATTACATTCATCACACCTCTTCCTTTGATTAGAAATTCATTTTTAATTTAATGTTCATTTTATAAAAAAATTCACCAAACCCTCTGTAACATCACAAAATTCAAGCCCAGAAATTTCATATTAATTATTTATTTCATAAAAGCATTCATTAGAAAATATTGTGCCAACACGTCATTTCATAAAACAATGTATCATGTTCGAAACCCACGTCATAAACAAATATCATATCAGAGTACAATCCCAGAAAACTTCGTGCGGAAAATCATATGTGTGTGTGATGTCATGCTACGCCACCAGCTCCTTCCCCTTAGACGAAGAGGTACCTGAAACCAAAAACTGAGACCGTAAGCACAAAGCTTAGTGAGTTCCCCCATCATACCACATACCATACAATACCATCAGTATCTTTCAACCGACAATCATCATCGGTATCTTTCAACCGGTAGTCATCATCGGTATCTTACAACCGGTAATCATCATCGGTATCTTTCAACCGGTAACTGGGGTCTATTCCACCCCTACCACTAGCATACAACAACAAGGTATAAGCATACAATCAGGCATGTCCGAGTACTGAACTACCCTTCGGTCCTAAGGACCACTTTCAGGGAAAAACTATCCCTATCATACACGTAACATATCATACATATATATCTCATAACCAAACGCGTATCCATACCAAGATAATTATCACAAAGACAATCATCTTCTAAAATACTCCTACATGGTGGGCCAACATTGTGGCCTTAGACCCACCCCTACTAGAAGGTAACTCACCTCAAAAGGCTGACTGCTGAAAAGTTGATCCGCAAATGTCTGACAGCTACTCCGGTGATCCCCCAGCTATATTTCCATAAAACACTTAATCAGACATTGATACTATTCCCAAGGTAAAATGACTATTTTACCCCTGACCAATTCCAAACCAAAGTCAAGTCAAAGTCAAAGTCAACTTCCAGTTGACCTGGCTCGCCGAGTTGGCTTGCCAACTCGCCGAGTCCATATCCAGTCAATTGTCCTTACTCCTGTCTCTACTCGTCGAGTTAGGCATTGACTCGACAAGTTCACTTCCTAACTGATACTCAATGGTCCTTCATCCGACTCGCCGAGTTGTATGAAAAACTCGTCGAGTTAATCTTCATCCGATGAACACGTTCTGTCCTCGACTCGCCGAGTTGATGAACAACTCGTTGAGTTCTATGAAGATTGCCCTGGACTCGCCGAGCACCTTCATGCACTCGCCGAGTCCCATTAACTTTCAAATCAATGGCTTAGCCCAGAACGTTGGGACACTCCCCGAAGACCCCCTTAAAACCTTTCCACACTCAACTGGGTCCTTTCGAACCTCAACAGAATGGGACAAAACCCCCTAGACTCAACGAGCCCAAGAATGGACTCGCCGAGTTGGTCACGTCCAAACCCTAAATCTTTGCTTTCTGATGTACATCCTTTGATCAAAAGATAGATCCAAGCTTCTACAATTGATCTAGCACGTAAAGTTACAAACTTTACGTGTTTGCATGGGACTTTGAGCTCAAAAGGACATAAAAAAAGCTCATATGGCACATGGGACCTTTCATGGGTGCAAAAGCAACCCAAATCTGCCTAGTGACTCCTTTCATGATGCGATTCAGAAGCTTAAACCCCCAACCATGTTTGCAAACATGGTTGGCCACCAAAAATGGCTCATAAAAGCCCTAAACCTCCCTAAAGAGGGATCTAACAAATGAATGAGCAAGGTCACATCTTTTTACCTTCAATGAGCTAAAGAAGGTGCACAAACTCAAGTTCCCTTGATCTCTACATGCTTCCTCAAGCTTCTCTCCTTCCTTCTTAAGATCACAAGCACCAAAATCCACCAACAAGGCTTAGATTGCTTCAAAAATGGCTAGGGTTTCAGTGAGGGGTGTTTGGGAGCATAAAGGAGTGATGGAGGCTGCATAAGGTCGTTTAAATAGAGTGCAAACCCCTGGATTTGGGTTTTTGTCCAGACAACGGCTACTCGCCGAGTCCGGGGCCCGACTCGCAGAGTCCACAGCTTAAACTCTGCGTCTCATCCCACTTCTACTCGGCGAGTCAGCCCTTCGACTCACCGAGTCCAAGGCCAAGATTGCAAATCATTAAAAGAATTAAATACAAGAATACGTACCAAGAACAAGGTGCTACAAATCTCCCCCACTTATTTTAGACTTCGTCCTCGAAGTCTGCTGCTCGCTCCTGAAACAGCTTGGGGTAATGCTCCATCATCTCGTCCACCAGCTCCCAAGTCCACTCCGACCCCTTCCGGTGCTGCCATTGCACCTTCACGAGTTCCACTTTTTTGTTCCTCAGATCCTTCGACTTCCGGTCAAGGATCGCTACAGGCCGCTCGATGTAATTCAGGCTGTCATCAACCTGAATGTCCTCCAAGGGTATCACCGCTGAGTCGTCCACCAGGCACTTCCGCAGCTGGGAGATGTGAAAAGTGTTATGGATCTGACTGAGTTCGACTGGAAGATCCAGCCGGTACGCCACCTTGCCCACCCGGTCTACAACCCTAAACGGTCCAATAAACCTGGGACCCAACTTGCCCCGCTTCTTGAATCGGATGACGCCCTTCCAATGAGACACTTTCAGGAGAACCATATCCCCGACCTGGAACTCCAGGTTTGATCGACGCTTATCGGCATAACTTTTTTGCCGACTCTAAGAAGTCTGAAGCCTGCTCCGGACCTGCTAAATCTTCTCTGTCATCTTGAGCACTACTTCGGTGCTCCCCATGACCCTCTGGCCAACCTCGCCCCATCATATCGGGGTCCTGCACCTCCTCCCATACAACATCTCGAAGGGAGGATGGTCGATACTCGCATGATAGCTATTATTATACGAGAACTCTGCTAATGGAAGGTAGGTATCCCAGCTACCTCCGAAGTCTAAAACACATGCCCGCAGCATGTCCTCCAAAGTCTGGACGGTCCGCTCGCTTTGACCATCTGTCTGCGGGTGAAAAGCGGTGCTGAAGTGCAGACGAATACCCAACTCGTCGTGGAATTTTTTCCAAAAACTGGATGTGAACCGCACATCCCTATCCGAAATCACCGAAACTGGCACTCCGTGCCGCGCCACCACCTCCCTGATATAGATATCGGCCAATTTCTCGGCCGAGATGCTCTCCTGAATCGAGATAAAGTGGGCGCTCTTGGTCAATCGACCGACGATGACCCAGATCGAATCCACTCCTCGCGCGGTCCTAGGAAGCTTGGTGATAAAATCCATTGTGATGTCTTCCCATTTCCATAGTGGAATATCCAACGGGTGCATCTTGTCGTGCGGTCTCTGATGCTCGGCCTTGACCTTCCTGCAGGTCAAGCACCGCTCCACGTACCATGCCACATCTCGCTTCGTGCAGGGCCACCTATAGTCCAGACGAAGGTCCCTATACATCTTCGTCGCCTCGGGATGAATGGAGAACCGGGATTTGCACGCCTCCTCCATCAGAACTTTGCGCACGCCTCCATGATAAGGGACCCACACCCTACGGTGAAGAGTCAGTAACCCTCGACTATCATAGTCGAAGGAGGAAACCTGCCCCATAATCCGCTCACTCTTCCGATGTTCCTCCTTCATAGCCTCCTGCTGAGCCTCCCGAATCCGCTCCAGCAGCGGAGTCACCACTATCATCCTTAGGCAGATATCTCGGATCAGCATTGCCTTACGGCTAAGCGCGTCAGCCACCACAATGGCTTTCCCCAGATGGTAATGGATCTCACAATCATAAGCCTTTACCACGTCAAGCCACCGACGCTGCCTCATGTTCAGATTCGGATGGTCCATAAGATACCTCAGGCTCTTGTGGTCCATGTAGATGGTACAACGAACCCCATAGAGGTAATGACGCCAAATATTGAGGGCGAACACAACAACCCCCAGCTCCAAATCATGCATTGGGTATTTCGCCTCGTGAGGCTTCAGCTTCCTCGAACATTAAGCAATAACGTGCCCTCTCTGCATCAACACTGCGCCCAAACCCGAGATGGACGCATCCCAGTACACAACAAAATCCTCCATGCCCTCTGGCAGGGCTAAGATTGGCGCCTCACACAATCTTTGTCTCAACGTCTCGAATGCGGCCTGCTGCTCGGGCCCCCAACGAAAAACCATGGCTTTCCTCGTCGGCCTGGTCAGGGGTACGACTATCTTGGAGAAGTCCTGAATGAATCTCTGATAGTAGCCCACCAATCCTAGGAAGCTCCAAATCTCTGATGGAGACCTCGGGACCTCCTATCTCATCACGGCCTCTACCTTGGCCGGATCCATTGATATCCCGTCCTGGTTGACAAGGTGCCCCAGAAACTGCACCTCGCACAACCAGAACTCACACTTGGAGAACTTAGCATATAAGCTTTCCCTCCTCAAAGTATTCAGAACCTCACGCAAGTGCTCCTCATGCTGCTCTCGCGTCTTGGAGTAAACCAAGATATCGTCAGTGAGAACAATCACGGACCGATCCAACATCAGCCGGCACACGCGATTCATAAGATCCATGAATGCGGAATGAGCATTGGTGAGCCCGAAAGGCATCACCACAAACTCGTAATGACCATAACGTGTCCAAAAAGCAGTCTTATGCACATCCTCCTCTCTGACCCTCATCTGATGATACCCTGATCGCAAATCAATCTTGAAGAACCAAGATGCTCCCTGAAGCTGGTAGAAGAGGTCATCGATCCTCGGGAGTGGGTAACGGTTCTTCACCGTTACCTTATTCAGCTCCCGATAGTCTATACACATCCGATGCGACCCGTCCTTCTTCTTCACAAACAGAATCGGGGCTCCCCAGGGTGAACTGCTCGGTCTAATGAATCCCTTGTCTAACAGCTCCTACAACTATGTAGACAACTCATGCATCTCAGGAGGAGCCAACTGATACAGCGCCTTGGCTATCGGAGCCGCACCAGGGACTAGGTCGATCCTAAACTCCACCTGACTCTCCGGAGGTATCCCAGGCAACTCCTCGGGGAATACATCCATAAACTCCCGCATCATGGATACATCGCCCACTGTCGCCTTACCCGCCTCTGGGGTGTCCATAACATATGCGATATACCCTGCGCAACCCTGCTGAAGGTAGCGCCTAGCTCTCGTTGCTGAACATACAGCTGGTCCTCATTGTGGCCTCTCGCCCTAAACTACTAACTCTCCCCCACTTGGGGTCCTGATCCGTACCAGCTGATGTGCACAATCTATCACTGCCCCCATTGGGGCTCAACCAATCCATGCCTATAATAACCTTGTTCCCCCGCAACTGTATGGGAACCAAGTCTACCAGGTAACGTTCCTCGAACAGCCTCAAAACACAATCTCAGTAGACCTCCGATGCTCGCACTGATCGGTCGTCTGTAATCTCGACCTCTAGAGGGCAATCCAACATGCCCGAAGACTCAGGAAACTTCTTGCTAAGCGCACGAGAGACAAATGATCGGGTAGCACCCGAATCAAACAACACCTGAACTGGGATACCGTTCACATGGAACGATCCTAAACGCATATACACAGAGCACATATCAATATCATAACATCATACAGATAAATCAAAGGAAAAGAATCATACCCGTCACCACATCAGGTGCAGCGCGTGCCTCCTCGGCTGTTAGCCGAAATGCTCGGCTCTGAACCACTGGAGCCTCCGACTTGACCTTCCGGCCATCCATAACCCGTGCTATCGCTGATGCTGGCGCCACTGTCGGCGCTGCTACTGCTGCTGTCAACCTGGGACAATTGGCCTTTTATGGCCCCTCTGATTGCAATGGAAGCAAATCAGGTCTGATGTCTGAATCGCAGAAGTCGGGGCAGTACAATCTCTGCCAAAATGCCCCACCTTGCCGCACTTATAGCAGCCTGAACCCGACCCAGTGCGACAAACTCCCTCATGTGACCGACCGCATTTCCCACAGCGGTCCCGCCCTGACTGGCTTTTCGGCCTACCATCGGATCCCTTGGGCTTCTTCCCCAAAGCCCCCATCGTCTGCCCCTCAACAGCCTTCCTCTTCCGTATGTGCTCCAAATCAATCTCTCTCTCTAGCCCTGGCAATCATGGACTCTATGGTAGGGCAAGCAGAGAAACTAACATGCTCCCGAATATCAACCCGTAGCATGTCATGGTATCGGGTCCTCCTCATATCCTCATCCCCCGCATACTAGGGTACCAACAAGGCCCTCTCCCGGAACTTAGCGGTGATCTCCGCCACAGTCTCCGTAGTCTGTCTCATATCCAAGAACTCTCTGGCTAGCTGTTGAAGCTCCACAGCTGGTGCAAACTCAGCCCTGAATCGGGTCACGAAATCTGACCATGTCATAGCCTCAATGGCTGGGGCTCCCAGCATATCGCCAATCAATTCCCACAAATCTCTGGCTCTATCCCACAAACATCCTATAGCGAAACGGACCTTCGACCCTTCCGGGAAAAAAACTCGTCAGCTGCGCAGACTCGATGTGTGTGATCCATCTCCTAGTAGCAATAGGGTCCTTCACCCCATGAAAATCCGGTGCACCACTCCCACGGAAGTCCTTAAAGGACAGTATATGTGTACCCACCTGGCTAGACGCCAGATCACTCCTGAATGCCCAGAGGCGATCCTCCATCAGCTCAATAATTCCTTCCTTGATCGACCCGAAAATGACCGGGGTCGCCTCAAGGATACCTCTCGTAATCTCATACGCGATAAACTCGCGTAACCCATCATGGACATGCTCGGATCCCGCTCCCGAACCCGATCCTGAACCAGATCTTGATCCCCCTGCTCCATGACGTGTGACCACCATTCTGAAAATAATAACACAATTGTCAGGATCACATATACCCCCGAAAGGTCTCTGTAGTGGTGTTGATTATGATGGCATGTGCGGAATTAGAAAGATTTAGTGAATCATCATGTAAACTCAAGAACACAAGGAGTAAATAAATCTTTGTAAACTCATATTAGATCTACAAAAGAATATACAAATGGGTTTGTACACAATTTCTCTCTCTAGACTAACACTCCAAACGGCTCCTTTTATAATGGGAGTCACTCACTTCCTATTTATAGGAAAGACTCAACCCATTTACACATACAAGAGGGTAAGCCTAAAACACTACATCCAAGAGTGACTTTGCACCCTAACATTCTCCCCCTTAAAGTTAGGATTGGATGTCCCGGCTTCAGTCTCCAACGAGCTAGCGTGATCAAGACCAAACTCCCCCTCGAAGTAACATCGGTCTTCAAATTCGCTAATGAATATTCGACAAACCCGAGAAGCTTCGAATACCCATCATTCTCCCCCTTTTTATAATAAAAAAATGATTATAAAACCCACTAAGGATGAGAAGCACCCGAGGAATAGTCTTCACGATACTCCCCCTTGATGTGTACTAAAAATGAATCACCAAAAATCTTGCACAGAAAAACAATCACGAAAAAGCCACAAAAAATTTCCAATTTGTGAAATTTTTTGACTTTTTGTGTGAAAGTTGCAAGATTTTCCAAAATCCGGGTAAAAATCATCACTTTCTGAAACTTGCAAGGACCCGTTGCGCCATAACCAGCCAAATATGCGAAACACTCCCCCATTTGCGAAACTGGGTAGAATGTGTAAATTCGCACAAACTGTAGGGACCAGAAATGAAAAATCTGCAATTTCTCAGCTTTTATTACCCATTTGCGAAGTTGGGTATAAACTGCCAGCATTTTGAAACTACATGGACTCACTTCGAAAATTCTGTATTCTCATCAATTTTTGCTCCAAATTCGAAACTGGACTAATTTTGCCATTTCGTAAAAATGTAAGGAGCCAAATTCAAAACTTGAGTGTTTTCTTCCCCAATTCATTTGTTTCACAATGAAGTGCTTCTTCACTTCGTTAATCAGAGAGAGAAAATCGCAACAGGCTTCGCGTTTATCGGGAGAGCTTTGTTAACAAATCGTGTATAGCCATGATAACAAAGCGCGAATCCACACCCTTCGTTAATCAACATTAAAACAAAGTTTCGTTAGATCATCTATGATTCGTTCTCAAAGCATCAAGCACCTTCGCTTCATTAATTGACCACTGAACCATCAACTCCAATAACGAATTCACAACATTCGTTCACATCCTACAAAATCAGCTTCCCAGTCGACTCCAAATCACCATCAATATCCAACTTTCGAAATCAATCACATCTAAAATCACGAACCATTCACAATTCGTTTCACAGTTAACGAATTCGCTATATCTGCCTTCGTCAACAACATATCGTTCGTTACTCCAAATCATCAAATCAATTCATCGACTCCAAAATCAATTTCGATTCATAAACTGTTGATTTCCAGTTAACATCTTGAACCACTAACGAAATTGTTCAATCCCATGACTTCGCTTTCTCCTTCACGAATCGTCAATCAATCAGCAACCATAAAATACCAATTCCTTCGTTATCAGTTATCGATTTCATCCCCAAAATCAGATTCCTCAATTATTCCAACTCGTCATCTAAAAATGAATCCATTCACCACTCAAACACATATTTACACAGTCAACCTCAGTAATTATTCGACATCCAAATCCCAGTCATCACCAATTAAACCTTTGTTCTTTGACCATCGTCTTTGGATATCAATCGATTCCACTCTTTCTTGACTTCGAATCAATCAACTCTTGCATTAACTTTGCTTTTCATTCACAAACCCAAAAACCATCAATTAATTCTTCGTCATCAAATACCGTAACGATGTTCATCACAAGAACATACATCCAACTGATTTTCGAAATTAATCCTCCAATCAGACATAATTTCAACATCTATAGCTTGTTCTCAACTCAAAAACAACAATTTCAGCCTCCAATTTATTGAATCGCCATCTAAAAATCAAAGTTGACTTTTCTTTTTTGAGTTTGATTTTTTGAATTGACTCATCGATTGAATCAGTATTACATCAATAATCACCCCCAAACACTGTCGACAATCTCATACAGTTAGATATTGAACATCTAATACTGAATTCGATTTTATGGAACATCAAAATTGATTTTGACTTCACAACAGATTACGATTTTGACTTCTCTAAAGTATGTTTAACTTGCAAATGATCTTTCTAATCGATGCAGCAAAGAAATCCAATACCAAATCGAAAATACAACTTCGAATTTTGAAGAGAATCAATCTAAAAAAATACGAATAAATTCGGATTTGAGATATGTTTGAGTTCAATCACCGATAACATAAGAAGCATGAATGAATAAAAGATCTAATTGAGTATGGGCTGATGTAGTAATGGAAATCCATTTGAACATCGATGAATAGTAACAGACTATTGATTTTGGGCTTAAAAGTTAGATCACGAACAATAAAAGAATTTTGATTTTTGGAATTTTGATCTTAACAAGAATAATTGGATCAACTATGGGGTTGAAACAAATTAGATCCAATGAGGCAAATCGATCAAAAATGAAAAACGTAAACTACGAATCGAAATCATTGATGTTTTGGAATCCATTTGAGAATTTGAGATACCTTTTTGATGAATCGAGTTCAGTTTTCAACAAACGAATCGAATTTAGAAGATCTTGGTTCTTTAGTTGGAACGAGAAAATCTCCAATTTGAACATTGTACCACCCATTATGCGAGATGTACAACTCGTTCTTCGTGTTCTTCATCAAACTAAGAACATCTTCAAAAGAACCACCAACACTTTTGGGTTTTGACTTCAAATTCAATGCAACACTTGGAGATTGTTGCTTTGGAACCCAAATTTGTTTCACAGATTTCGATTTCACAACAACATTTGACGATTTTTGTGAATAAACCCGCTTGTTTTTTAGATTGATCTTCTTCTTATTTTTCTTTCTCATCTTTTTGCATCTTGAAGACTTGACTTCATGAACAAACCCACTTTCCACAACATCAACTTTGTGAATTTGAATCAAATCTTTTGGAGTTTGATAGTTGTGATTTTCTTGGATCACCGATTTCCGATAAGGAATCATTCTTTCAAACGAATCACAAGAACACAAAATATCATCGGTTTGAACTCCAATCGAACAAAAAACTTTTTCATCTTGAGAATCAACTTGAATCTTCTTATCATGAGCTTCAAGAACATCAAGAACATCACATTGAACTCCATTGTCAACAACTTCAACAAACTTACATGCACGAAGATCATTCGGTTTTTCAATTAGAGAAATGTATTTCTTATTGAACAAATCTCTTTCTTCTCCTTCCTTTTGATTTCTACTATGGACTAATATGGACAAGTCAATTTTATTCGACCAAACAATCTTACAAAGTGGTTGAAATATCAATCTTCCATGATCATCCTTCAAACCTCCATAAGAAACCATATTACCCCATGAAATCAATTTGCTTAACACCAACCCATAAAATTGATCTTCATTTACTTTGTATTTCACATCTTTAACGATCACAATCCAAGAATCATATGGCAAATCCGCCATGATCACAAAAACTTGAAGATTTGTAGAGAGAGAAAGTGATTTCAAATGGGTTTTCTAGAGAGAGAAAGCAAAAATCACTTGAATTCTAGTGAAGAAAATCGAATTATGAATAGAATCAAAGATGAATTCGATTTCTAGCATCCAAAAACTCTGCAAATCACGAAGATCCAAGATCATAAAATGAATCACCAAATCAAGATAGCCATCAAGGATCAATTCTTGATCTAATCAAGAACACCCGCTCTAATACCAATTGTAGTGGTGTTGATTATGATGGCATGTGCGGAATTAGAAAGATTTAGTGAATCATCTTGTAAAATCAAGAACACAAGGAGTAAATAAATCTTTGTAAACTCATATTAGATCTAGAAAGAATATACAAATGGGTTTGTACATAATTTCTCTCTCTAGACTAACACTCCAAATGGTTCCTTTTATAATGGGAGTCACCCACTTCCTATTTATAGGAAAGACTCAACCCATTTACACATACAAGAGGGTAAGCCTAAAACACTACATCCAAGAGTGACTTTTCACCCTAACAGTCTCACACACTCTCCAAGTTTCCAGGTTCCATCTCGGCCCTCCTTGAATTGAGTACGGATCCTCTGCTTTTAGTAGTACGGGCCCATACTACCTTTCACATCTATCCGTACTTTCCTCAAGGATTGCCTTGACTTCACCAAGTCCCTTTTCACCGATGCTCTTCCCACTGATCACATCCTAGGTTTCCCTAGGGCACTCTCCGACATACTCCCCGCCATCAGCTGCATTAGGAGTCCTTACCGCTTCCCCCTAACTAGTTTGCGGATACTGTTGCATATCCGTTCACTAGTTAGTCGAAGTTGGCTAGAACCCCCATACCACAAGCAAGCAACGTTCGTGCGTTGAGTAACCAAACCAGGCATAACCTACACAGGCTATCCTACAGCCGACTAAACAGTCCTAGCATACAGCTCATACAACAGGCATATAAGGCATCCTTCCTAGATCCTTAGCCCTAACTAGCATGCAATTTTGAGAATCATATATCAGGAACACAAGGCATCCTCCTAGACCCTTAGTCCTATTCTAGCATGCAGTTTCCTGAATCAAAACCATACAACATAGCATAACAAGTATGGGTATCTTGGGGAAAGCTTACTTGAGCCCGGCCGATCGCACGCATCACACACTTCGTCTTTCTTAAAACTTCCCATTTTAGATTTTAGAAAACCATTTTCCTTGTAAAAATCTTTTTAGTCCCTCGGTTTGAGTCCAGAAACCCCCGAGGGAGTGTTCGAATCCCTCAAACCAGGGCTCTGATACCAACTTGTAACATCTCCAAATTCAAGCCCAAAAATTTCATTTTAATTATTTATTTCATAAAAGCATTCATTAGAAAATACTGTGCCAACACGTCATTTCGTAAAACATTGTATCATGTTCAAAACCCATGTCATAAACAAATATCATATAATAGTACAATCCCAAAAAACTTCGTGCGGAAAATCATATGTGTGTGTGATGTCATGCTACGCCGCCAGCTCCTTCCCCTTAGACGAAGAGGTACCTGAAACTAAAAACTGAAATTGTAAGCACAAAGCTTAGTGAGTTCCCCCATCATACCATATACCATACAATACCATCGATATCTTTCAACCGGTAATCATCGTCGGTATCTTTCAACCGGTAGTCATCATCGGTATCTTACAACCGGTAATCATCATCGGTATCTTTCAACCGGTAATCATCATTGGTATCGTTCAACCGGTAACTGGGGTCTATTCCACCCCCTACCACTAGCATACAACAACAAGGTATAAGCATACAATCAGGCATGTCCGTGTACTGAACTACCCTTCGGTCCTAAGGACCACTGTCAGGGGAAAACTATCCCTATCATACACGTAACATATCATACAGATATATCTCATAACCAAACACGTATCCATACCAAGATAATTATCACAAAGACAATCATCTTCTAAAATACTCCTACTTGGTGGGCTGGCATTGTGGCCTTAGACCCACCCCTACTGGAAGGTAACTCACCTCAAAAGGGTGGCTGCTGAAAAGCTGATCCGCAAAGTCTGATAGCTGCTCCGGTGATCCCCCGGCTATATTTCCATAAAACACATAATCAGACATTGATACTATTCCCAGGGTAAAATGACTATTTTACCCCTGACCGATTCCAAACCGAAGTCAAGTCAAAGTCAAATTCAACTTCTCGTTGAGCGGCTCGCCGAGTTGGCTTGCCAACTCTCCGAGTCCATATCCAGTCAATTATCCTTACTCCCGTCTCTTCTCGTCGAGTTAGGCATTGACTCGACGAGTTCACTTCCTAACTGATACTCAATGGTCCTTCATCCGACTCGCCGAGTTGTATGAACAACTCATCGAGTTAATATTCATCCGATGAACACGTTCTGTCCTCGACTCACCGAGTTGATGAACAACTCGTCGAGTTCTATGAAGATTGCCCTGGACTCGCCGAGCACCTTCATGCACTCGCCGAGTCCCATGAACTTTTAGATCAATGGCTTATTCCAGAACGTTGGGTCACTCCCCGGAGACCCCCTTAAAACCTTTCCAAACTCAACTGGGTCCTTTCGACCCTCAACATAATGGGATAGAACCCCCCAGACTCGCCGAGTCCAAGAATGGACTCGTCGAGTTGGTCACGTCCATACCCTAAATCTTTGCTTTCTGATGTATATCCTTTGATCAAAGGATAGATCCAAGCTTCTACAATCGATCTAGCACGTAAAGTGTAACACCCCGGATTCCCAGGTATTATTTATTCTTGTATTTTTGGGAGAATTGTGAGGAGACTCGGCGAGTTGGAGTCCAAACTCGCCGAGTAGGATCGCGGTTTTGGGCGCGGGTTCGCGTCTGGACTCGGCGAGTCCATGCTGTTTAATAAAACCCTAATTTCCAGGGTTTGAGACCTATTTAAAGGGGCTTATGGCCGTCATTTGCGGCCACCAACCCCTAGAGAGAAACCCTAAAGAGATTTGAGCGTTTTGGGAGAGAGAAGAGGCCATTGTTGACCCTTGAAGCTTTGTTTGGCAAGGCAAAGGAGATTCTAGCTAAGAGAAGGCAAGGGAGGTGGACATCTTTCGATTTTGGAGCTCAGAGCATCATCTTGGAGGTATATTTGGCTCCCTTTTTCTGTTGTTATGTTGAACATGGGGGTTTAGGGTTTCTTGACCCCTTTGTTGGTTAGATTTGATGTCCATTTCGTCCCTATTTGTGATGAGGCTTAAGATGAGATCCATAGAGGTCCAGAGAAGCTTTATTCCTTAAGCTTTATGAGGGTTCATGAGATTATTGGCCTAGAGTTATGAGATATGGGGCTAAAACATCATTTATGAGCAAATAGTTGTTGTTTGAGCCCCAAGGTTTGGACTTTACGTGATTATCATGCCTGGGGAGGCCAGATCTATGATTGTATGGAACAGATCTGACCTCAGAAGGGAGTTTGAGTTTATGCATGGCATGGACTCGCCGAGTCTGAAGAACAGACTCGACGAGTAGCATGAAGTTTGACCATAACCACTCAGCGAGTGGTCTTGCCGAGTTAAGGGGTCGACTCAGTGAGTCAGGGAGAGTCAAGGGGTGGGGCTGAGTCAAGCCTGAACTCGCCGAGTTGTTCTTGAGACTCGGCGAGTTGAGTCGTGGTGGCCCCGCGATTCATGCCATGTGGAACTCGTCTAGTTAGGGAAGCACTCGACGTGTCAAGAGAGGATCCAAGGGAGTCAGTGGACACGTATAGACTCACTAAGTCGCCCTAGTGCACTCGCCGAGTCCGGTCAAAGTTAACCGTTGACCTTGTTGACCTTTAGGGTTGAGTTCAGTTGTATTTATGGGTGTATTACTTTGTGTGATTAGGCGGAGGCTAGACCACATTTAGTCTGAGGCAGATATTTACCGAGATACCCGAGGTGAGTCTTCTCACTATACTTTACCTAGTGTGGTAATAGAGTTTAAAGACAGAGTATTATAGAGTTATATGTCAGAGTGATTGCATGTTATTACGTGTTGTGAGTTGTTGTGATATGTGATATGCATGATTATAGAGTTACAGAGTTGGGACTTTTGGGTCCCTAGAGTTAGGGCCAAAGGGCCCACAAAGAGTTGGTGCTGGAGGGCCCCACTAAAACATATTGACCAGAGGGTCAACAGAGTTACAGCCTCGAGTGGCTACTATGTGATTAGTGTGGTATTTTGGGGAAACTCACTAAGATTATGCTTACAGTGTTCAGTGTTATGTGTTTCAGGTACCAGTGATGACCGCGGGAAGGCGTCGGCTTGATTCGTACATACATATGGGAATTGGATGTATTTTGATCTTGGGAGACATTTGTGATTTGAAGACTTGATGTTATGACATTTTGTAAACGAAGTGTTTAATTAAAAATGTGTTTTTCAAAAGAGAAAAATTGTTTTAATTTTTACGGTGTTACATAAAGTTACAAACTTTACGTGCTTACATGGGACTTTGAGCTCAAAAGGACATAAAACAAGCTTATATGGCATATGGGACCTTTCATGGGTGCAAAAGCAACCCAAATCTGCCTAGTGACTCCTTTCATGATGTGATTCAGAAGCTTAAACCCCCAGCCATGCTTGCAAACATGGTTGGCCACCAAAAATGGCTCATAAAAGCCCTAAACCTCCCCAAAGAGGGATCTAACAAATGAATGAGCAAGGTCACAGCTTTTTACCTTCAATGAGCTGAAGAAGGTGAACAAACTTAGGTTCCCTTGATCTCTACTTGCTTCCTCAAGCTTCTCTCCTTCCTTCTTAAGATCACAAGCACCAAAATCCACCAACAAGGCTTAGATTGCTTCAGAAACGGCTAGGGTTTCATTGAGGGGTGTTTGGAAGCATGAAGGAGTGATGGAGGCTGCATAAGGTCGTTTAAATAGGGTGTAAACCCCTGGATTAGGGTTTTTTCCAGACAGCGGCTACTCGCCGAGTCCACAGCTTAAACTCCGCGTCTCATCCCGCTTCTACTCGGCGAGTCAGTCCTTCGACTCGCCGAGTCCAAGGCCAAAATTGCAAATCATTAAAAGAATTAAATACAAGAATACGTACCAAGAACCAGGTTCTACACCCTCAGTTTGAGTTCAGGCACACCCGAGAGTATGCCCGAATCCTTCAAACCAAGGCTCTGATACCAACTTGTAACATCCCGAAAATCATAGGGTAAAAAATCCATTTTAATATATACTCATACATTCATTTTATCTTTATTCAAACATTTAAAAGTATTTCAGAGTAAAACAACTATCAGAGTAAAATCCCAAAATCACGAATTACGGAAAAACACGGGTGTACGCGTTGCAGTCAAGCCAGGCCCTCTCATTTCGAACCAGAAGTACCTAAAACCATAAAACACAAATTGTAAGCACAAAGTTTAGTGAGTTACCCAAATACCACATACCAAACATATCATACATATCCAACAATCAATAGAAAGTGCTATGTGTCACCCATAGTCTTGCCATTATGTCATGAGTCGTATCATTGTCTTTCTTGCCAAGCCGGGGTCCAAAACCCTGGGTCTTACAGAATAGTTCCAGGAGCCACTTCTTGATCTTCCATGCAAAGATCACAAAAACAAATAGCATACAATCTACAACTACTTAACTAATTAATTGCCAAAGTTCAGACTCTAGTCTTACATGCAAATTGCCAGGAGCCACCTCTTGGTCTTTCATACAAATGCCAAGGGCCACCCTGGGTCTTCCTATAAATCATAAACCAAATGGGTCGGCATTGTTGCCTTCAACCCATAGAATAGTGAGGAGACTCACCTCGAATGCTAAAGCTCATTGAAAGAAATCCCTAGTTGCTTCCCTGACGACTTCTCGAGCTATCAGCACAAAATAACACCCAAATAGCAATTGGGTTCCAATCTATGGCCCATAATCCATACTCGGGGTAAAATGACCATTTTACCCCTGGCCCATCTTGTAACATCCCAAAAATCGAGACCAAAATTTCTTGTTTTTAGTTATATTACTTGTAAAAGTGTTTGAGGAAAACATTACTGATATCACATCAAACCACAAAACCATAGTTACATGTCTCAAAAACTATAATGTCAAATAGAATAATGTCAGAGTACAATCCCAGTGTTCTCAAATCCGGAATCATGTGTGTGCGATGCGCTGCTACCCTGTCGGCTCCTTCCACTTAGATGAAGAGGTACCTGAAACCAAAACTGAAAACCGTAAGCACAAATCTTAGTGAGTTCCCTCATCATACCACATATCATAGAACATACATACTGTCGGGCGATTCTGGGGTGCCCGACCTACCCATGTCAATCCATTATGGGGTGTTGACCTACCCGTGTCAGGCCATTCTGGGGTGCCTGCCTACCCTCCGGTCTATCTCACCCGGTTACAAAGACTATTTCACCCCTACTACTGTCACACATAATATCATATCATAATCATGTTGTTAGACATATCTGGGGTGTCCGACCTACCCTTCGGTCCTAACGATCGAATCGGAGGACTATTCCCCTCCTACTACCACTATCACCTAAAACATGTCATACTGGCACATAGAACGCATCAGGTAATAGCAAACCATACAATTATCACAAATACAATCATCTCAACTATAATCAACTACTAGTGTGGTCAACCTTGGTGCCTAAGACCCACTTCTACTGAAAGGTAACTCACCTCAACGTCGTGTAGTGCCTGCACTATCCTCAGTATGGAAATCAACTCTTCTCTACTCCTTGATCCCTACACAACATCCTTTATAAATTACCATTTCATACTCATAAACCTTACAAGGCTCAACTAAAGTCCAAGTCAAAGTCAAGGTCAAAACCTTGGTCAAATTCAACATTTGGTTGACCCGACTCGCTGAGTTGGTCCACCAACTCGTCGAGTCCCCACGTCCACAAAATGCTACAATCCCGTCCCTACTCGTCGAGTCCAGCAAGAGCTCAATGAGTTCTCCTTCAACAAACATCAGGACCTTCTTCAACTGACTCGTCGAGTTCGTCCTTGAAATCGTCGAGTTCATCTTCATCCGAATGAAGGTATTTAGTCTATGACTCGTCGAGTTCTCCCTGAACTCGTCGGGTCTGTTTGCATGTGGTTGGGACATTGCCTTGAACTCATAGAGTCTTTTGATCTTCAAGTCCATAACTAACCCCAACAGGCCGAGTCACCCAAGCGACTCGTCGAGTCCCTCTTTGTCCAAAACTATACAGTCGATTTTAATCGGTCTTAATGCATCCAAATCATAGATCTGACCTCCTAGGGTCCATATTATATGTAAAGTCACAAACTTGATGTCCATGCATGGGGTTCTTGGCTCAAAAAGCCATAAAAAGGGGTTTATATGTTGCATGGGTCTCCCATGGCCATAAAGTTGGCACTTTTATGCCATGGGAACCCTCAATGGTTCCAAATCTGAAGTACAACTCCGAATATACACACAAATCCGAGTATAGCTTCACTAAATCTTAGAAAAAGGTAGAAAATAGCCCCAAATCAAGATCTAAGTAATGAATAGCCAAGGTATCAGCTTTATACCTCAAATGAGCAGGAAAAGTGCCAAGACTTCTGGATCTACTTGCTCTCTCTTGATCTCCTAAGCTTCTTTCTCCTTTTCCAACTTCAAACACACACAAAAAGCACCAAAAGCTCAAGAAAACTAAATAAAGGCTTAGGGTTTCGAGTTAGGGTTTCTCTGGGTTGGGAGGGACGATGAGGGTTGGTTTGAGGCAGAATAAGTCGTTTAAATAGGGTGCCAACCCTAAATATTAGGGTTTCATCCAGACAGCTTCTACTCGTCGAGTCGGTCCCCCGACTCGTCGAGTAGATCATTAAACTTCCCGATCAAAATCGAGTCTACTCGACGAGTTGGGCCTCCAACTCGCCGAATCCCAGAGCAAAACATGAACTTATTTGAATTTAAATACATACCAGGAACCGGGTGTTACACATCTTGAACCAAAACTGAGGCCCAAATCCATACTCGGGGTAAAATGACCGTTTTACCCCTGGCCCAACTTAAACCAAAACCGAGGCCCAAAACCAATAGATCCACAAAGGCTCACTAATGGCCTAATTTTCCAAATTGGGCCTAACCCCCATATGGGCCTTATCCTAAAGCCTAATAATTCCCTAGCCCAAAAAGTTGATCTTAGATGGACTAAAAGGCCCTAAGCAACAAAATCCAAAGAAGTGGCCCAAAGATGCAAAGCTCAAAACCACAACAAGTACAAAGCCCAGCCGAGCGCTGTATGCGGAGCGTACACTCAGCTACGCTGGGCGTACTCGACGAATCCAGATCGTGACCAAACACTCCGTATGTTGGGCATACGGTCAGTTACGTGATTCGTAAACTGACTTATTCTAAAACTGATATTATGTGATTATGTCTTAACCACTTAAGCACTCTGCACCTAAACTTCAAAAAACCATAAAATAAAGCTCTTAATGCATAAAGTTGGCACATTTATGCATTTGCATGTCTTAATAGGACCCAACATCAATTTAATTCATTAAGACCCATATAAATCCAACTAGAACATGCATGGACCAAAAACAAGGATCAAGATACCATTTTTACGAACTTATAAACTCAAAAAGGGCAAGATCTAGCAATCTTAGCTCCTGGAGTGGCTCAATCTTGCAAGGAGGACTCAAAACCCCTAAATAAGAACAATTCTAGTCTTAAACCCATAAAGCATAACAAGAAGCCAAGGTATGAACTTGATACCTTAAATGAGTTGGAAATGAAGCCAAGAGTCTGGATCTATAAGTATTCCTTTGAACGACAAGTTAGCACCAAACACCTTTTCCTTTAAAATGAGCAAAAGCGCACCAAAATGCACACTTAGATCTCACAAACACTCAATGAGAGGTTAGGGTTTCCGAAATGAGGCTAGAGGTCAGTGGACGCCGAGAAATGAGAGAGCCTTGAACTTATAAGGTTGTTTAAATAGTGCCTAAACCCTAAAAATTAGGGTTTGGCACTCTTCTCATTACGCTGGGCGTACGCGGCCAAACACGCGCCTTCCCACCTTGCAAACCTTTTTCCACTAAGGGCCATTTCTGCCATTCTTTGAAACTGCTCTAACTTCCTCGTCTTAGGACCGTTTTCAACGAACCTTATATCCACAGAAAGGTGGCAAGAAGCCCTATGCTTCTAACAACTCGCCATAGCCTTAAAACTTCCTAAACAAAAACTAAACCCAAAATTCATAAAGGACCGAGTTATTAAATTACGATTATACCCTTAGGCTCCAAAAACAACATCAAACGCTTGGATCACTTAAACCATAACACCCATATCCGAAAAGAGCTAAATCCTTTCCTCCCCAAGGCCCTAAGCCTCATGACAACTGATGATTGGGCTGCAGCCCCGACTAATGAAGCAAATCCAAAACCGAGTGTTACACTTTGGCTCTATCTATTTCTTATCATCTCTCTAAACGTTGTCATCTCCCTCTCTTCCCTATCCTCTTTCTCAAATCTGGAATCACCACTTATCATCGTCAGCACCTCCTGAAACTTGTAATCAACACCAAACCGCCAAAGTGAAAATCAGACATGAAATTGACGACGAAGCTTGATCTAAAACCTCTGGTGGTTGTTCAAAACCCTAGCGGTGATGATCTTAGATCTTAGACCCTAGGAGGCGGTTTATATGTTATATTTATCCTCCTATTAAAAAAAATTCAATATTTAAAAAAATAAAATTTTGGAAATATTTTTAGTTTTTTTTTTTTTTTTTTTTTTAAATTCCTTTAGGTATTTATATTTTATATTATATTTAAAATTAATAAATTAAGTATATTAGGTTGAAAGTTGAAAAATTATAACATTAAAACTAAAATATTTTTTTAACTACATTGGTTAATTAATAATTACTACATCGAATCATATCATAGTTAAATAATAAATTAATAGTTTTAAACTAGTTTAATAAAATCACAGTAAAAGATAAATTTAAATAAAAAAATATAAATGTTATAGATAAATTTATTCATTCATAACTCACATGTTCACACTATTGATATATCAAATAAACTAAATAAATGCTTAAAGACTATTTTCTAAATAATTTAAAATTTTCAAAAAACAATTTATTATTTGATTTAACAATAACAATAGTCAAAATAGAGTATTGAATCAAAAATACATATAATAATTTACAAAAAAAAAAAAACAAAAAAAAAAAAAAAACTAAACATTACGTTACCTTGGAAATGCTAATCGTATTTAAAAAATATCATCAAGTCAGAATTGAAAAAAAATACCAAATGATTAGTTTTTAAAATCAACTTAGTATAAAGTTATACACAATTTTATTCATGTGCAACTATAAGTTAGAATTCATTAACATCATGTGGCTCGAGATAAATATTATTCTTAAACCATATTAGTAATTTATTTTGTATTATATCTACTACATCTCTTCAACTTAAACTTTTAAATGAATTCATTATGTTTGATACATTATCCTTTTACTTGGTGTAAAAACTAGCTTTCTTATACTTATTGAAGTTGACTTAATTGTTAATACATATATTTATTTGATCTAAAATTTTATTTATACGCAATGTATGCATTTATTTAGTAACATGATAAAAGTAGGTCTATATGAACACTCATATAAACTAGGGACAAACATTGAAACTGGAAAGACGATCTGAAACCAGATTTGCTTTGAACCGGATTACTCAAAACCGGTCCGGTTATCGGGTCTGTCATTGGCCTAAAACCGAGTATCGATCTGCCATGTACATGTCCATTGGGTTTATGGATAATCGGTTCCAAGATCCGAAACCGGATTTTTTTATTTGTTTTTTAATTTTTTTCTGCATTGTGAAGTATTTTGGCTCCACTTTAAACAGTCATTAGTATATTTGTTATAAGTCCGATTGGCATGAAGTTTTTCCATAATGTAGTTCAATGTTTTCTCTTAATTTTAGACTTTGGAAACACCTTATTTGGATATGTACTATCTTACATGCCCCTAAAGAGGTGATATCAAAGCTGATTTGTTATTGTTTTTGTAATGTTCAAAATTTTTACTTCACTTTAAACCGTCATAACCAATTCGTTATTAGTACAATCGACCTAATTTTATTTCCATAATGTAGTTCAATGTTTTCTTTAGTTTTAGACTTCGGAAACATCTTATTTGGATGTGTATCGAGTGACTTACAATCCCCTAAACAAAGAGTATCAAAGTTGACTTTTTTATTTTTATAAGATCTGACATTTAATAGATCATTCTTTTTCAAGAGACGTGACATTCCCCAATAAACAGTCCAAAGTGGTTATATACCCGGTTCCATATGTTTTGATAGTGATCAAATACAGTTGATGGGCTAGATTCAAGAGATAGTATATCCTCACATGCATCAAATAACTCAAAAGCATTAGTTGCATAAGAGTTTGGGTGTTATTAAATACCATTTCATCCCGTTGATTAATCTCTTGAAGATGCTCTAAGTAGTTGATGTAGAACAAGTCTTACTTTGGAGAATGATGCATATCTTTTGTGTTAATGTTTATTTATTTATTTTATTTTATTTAATGCCTAAGTAGCCAAAATTCCATTTTGTTTTTGTATTTGGTTTACAAATATATGAAAAAGAATTGGTGAATAGTATAGTACTAGGTGTGAGACTCATGTATTACATGAGTTTAAATATGAAATTTTAAGAATTTGAAAAGTTTAAATTTATAAGAAAAATGTGAAAAAATTTGAATTATTAAAATTAATGAAACTTTAATATATTGAATACATTACATATATAAACTCTTTCTAAAAGTATAAGGTGTGAGCAACTAGTCATAACACCATTTTGGTGGCACCTCACATGTGACATCACCAATGGTGTTATAACACCAAATGAGGAAATGGTCACTATGTTGCATCTTGTTATAACACCTACTTTTTTCCATTTTATAATTTACTGTTTATTCTTTTTCGATTTTTTTTTTTAAATTTAGACAAATATTTTTTAAATATAACATAATAAATAAAACATAATGTTTAAAAATTATAAATAACATATAGTAAAAACAATTTTTAAAGATTAAAATTAACATACAAATTAAATTACACATAACATCCAAATTCCAAAAAAAAAAATAAAAATACAATACTATTCATTAAAAAAAGCATTTTTTTAAAAAACTAAATGCTATTCGTTATCGTTATTGTTACCATGAAGATATCATCCGCCAAGTCCTCTCGAAGTTGTCTGTGTTTATTTGTGTCCTGAATGTCAACAACTCGATGCAAATACTCTTCTGTTCCTGGTTGAAACTGAACGTGTCTGGGCTCCGTTGGGATATAGTGTGCAGTATTTCGCCCTTTATCTTCTATTACCATGTTATGCATTATCATACATGCATACATGATATATTGTAGAGTTTCTAAATCCAATGGTCGTGCTGCATGTTCAAACTATATGCCACTTTGCCTTCAGCACTCCAAAAGCACGTTCCACATCCTTACGTGCTCCTTCTTATCTTCTCTTAAAAAAACTGTCTCGTTCTTCAACCGGTTGGCGGAATGCCTTTAGGAATGTGGAATACTGAGGATATATTCTGCAAGGTAATACTCATATTTGTATTCGTTTCCATTCACCGTGAAAGGAGCATCCAAGGCCTTTCCATTCAAAAGATCGTCGAATATTGACGACTGATCAAGAACGTTGGCGTCGCTCTTGGAACCCGCAACCCCAAAAAAATGCATGCCCAATCCATAAATCTTGAGAAACAATAGCCTCTAAAACCAACGAAAGTGATCCGTGATGACCACTTCCGTATTGTCCTTTCCATGCTACCGGACAATTTTTCCATTTCCAGTGTGTGCAATCAATGCTTCCGATCATTCCGAGAAACCCATGGCGTTCTTCATGCGCCGCATACAATTGTTGCAAATCTTGCAACGAAGGTTTCCGCAAATACACGTCTACAAATGTTTCAATAACACCCCTTGACAATGTATACAAACTCTCCATTCCGGTTCTTTCGGACATTCTCATATAGTCGTCCATGGTATCGGGTGACTCCCCCATAGCCACCAAATGAATGGCCGCAACACATTTCTACAACGCTGTAAACCCTCGCCTACCTCTAGCATCATATCTCAATTGAAAAAATTAATATCTAAACATAAATTAACTACAATTTAAAAATATATTGCATATGTTGTAAAAATTAAAGAAACATGTACTAGATTTTTAATTTTTTTGTATAAAAGTATAAGTAAAGAAGCGATACCAGCTTTCCAAGGCGTTGACAATCCGTAGAAACACATTCTTACTCAAACGAAATTTTCTTTTGAAGTCCTTCGACCAGTATATACAATTATCCACAAAGTAATCGCGATATAGATTCTCATGTCCTTTCTCGTGATTTTTGTTTAACATCGTACATCTTATTAGTAGCAGGGTTGGGTCTAATTGTAACAGCTCGTTAGTATAATAATGATACATCATCTTGAAGAATATATCGTCATCGGAATCATCGGACGAGTCGAAAGGATCCATAACTTTTTTTGAAGATAATTGAGATTATATAGAAAGAGAAAAGTTATGTGTAAAAAATTGTGTAGATATAATAGGTATTCATATAGGAAAAAATTACTAATTTTAAAGTTTTTTTTAATTAAATTAACTGTATTCAAACGTTTGAACTCGTAACGGTCGATTTTTTTTCTCGTTTCATTCGGTGAAGACGGCAACGAGAAACGCTACGACGAGGATAAACGAGATGGGGGGGGGGGGGGGGGTGTTCATCTCGTTGCGACACCGTTTTCCCCCTCCATGTCGGCAATAACGAGAATCAACACACCCACACTGTATGCTCTAATAAATACCTTACATATTAAACGTGGAATTTTAATTTAATAAAATGAAAAATACAATGAAATGACAAGTGGAAAATAGAAAATTCTAAAATTCTAAAAAATATCATGTGTCCAAATGAAGGAGAAGAGGACATGTGACAAAAAAAAAATTTATTTATTGAGGATAGTATAGTATAGTATAGGGGTATAGGAAACAATTAATGAAGAAGCGAGGCTAGGAAATAGGAATGATGAAATCCATTTATAAACAAAAAAACATGCGTTGGTTTTTTTTAGCAGATTCTGAGAATTTGACAACCAAATCCAAAGGAAAGGAATGGAATCCCATATTCCAATTCCTTACTTACTGCCTTACGACATCTCATTCAATGGAATGGAATGTGAACTTAGTGTTCCTCATAATATGGTGGGGTGGCCTGAATGTAAGGTTCCCCTTCCTCCTCTTCATCATCCTCTGCATCTGCATCAACCCAATTGCTGACATGGCGTTGTGTTTGTGAGACACCATTATTTCCATGTTCCGCCCCACCATTTCCATGTTCAGCCCCCTCATCTGAAATCATATACACCAAATAAATAAATAAAGCTAATGTGTGTCCATCACGCACACAAATAATAATGATAACTACTGACCTTGACGTTCTTCCACATCCTCTCTTTGCATAGAAGGCTGTTGGTAATTGTAGCTATTTATTTTATAGAGTCAAGAATATTTAATTATTTTTGTAACAGCTCAAAACAGGAAGAGGAATAATGATATAAAAATATTAATTCAATTCAAACCCACATATTAGGATACTTATCAGCTTTAGAGATGTGCATTTTGCTAATCCTGTGAATGTCATGATTATTATGATTATTTGTATTCCGTAGATCTCTTTCACCACCACCTCCAGTTGTACTTTTTGTGGCACTTCCTGTTGCAATATATATTTAAATCTTTAAAAAAAATGAAAAGTGGGTGGATTTTTCAAAGTAATTTGAAAATTGATTGTTGTTTCATGAAACATCTAGTAAAAGCACCTGAAAGTTCTGACCAAATTCTAGTGTGATCAGAAGGATGCTCAGAAACATTTCCTTTCGGTCTGTCTCTATGTCTGTGACTGTCTGTGTCTTGTGGTTGCTCCTCTGCTCCATGTGAAGTTGTTGTGTTATTACTATTATGGAGTTGGGACATGAGCATGGTGGCAAGTACCAAAGTGGCATCAAAGTTTGAAACAGATGACATGTCATCAACTCCAAATTTTGGTGACATCAAGATAGGCCTAAATAATAATAATAATAATAATAATAATAATAATAATGATGATTATCCCAAATCCCAATACAATATAATATTAATAATCATGATAATTACGAAACAAATATGTATATATTTCTTACTCTCCAGCTTTCTCAAAATACAAGTGTATGTCAACTTCACATCCCTCACAAAATGAAAGAAACGCCTGCGCATAAAAGAAGGGTAAAGATGTCATTCATCTTATATCGATGTTTTTAGTTGAACATACTAGAATATATATATATATATATATATATATATATATATATATATATATATATATAATTACCTTTAATTCCTTCACACCAAAGGTTACATCAACAGGGTCTCCAGAGTGTGTATACTGCACAAACTCTTCACAAGGATCTATCCACAACTGGGTATGTAACGAAGAATCATTTTCTACAAAAAGAAAAAAGAATTTAGCAAATTTAAAAGATAAGTTGTAAGTTATAACTAAAAAGGATCAAGAAAATGAAGGTAACTTACCTTTGCTCTGATCGATATAGCTTCTGAGTTCAACAGCTTTCCCTCCAACTTCATTTGCTGCATCAGATTCAGATTGTGATAACGTGGGGTCCGTTGCTATGACAGTTATTTCATGAAGGGTTGACTGAAAATTAGCAAGTAATCTGTTGAGATCACGAGGTCTCACTACAAAGCTGCTTGGTAGCCTTCTTCTATCAAGAGAAAGTTGTTGTACATCTGCTTCAATATTGCATGTAATCCAATATGATTTTTTCATACCTGAAAACAAGTCAGACATGTTCACAAAGTAATATATGTATAGAGTTAAGGCCCTGTTTTTTTTTTTTTTTTTTTTTTTTTTTTTTTTTTTTTTTTGTGCTATTAAGTCCTGAATGGATAATGAAATAAAACAGAAGAGTTCACCATTGTAGCAGTCTAAAGTCCACTGCACTTTTGATGCATCAGGATCAGGCAAAAGCACAGTTAAATGGTCGATACTTGTCAATGGTGTCCTAAGAACAGAACAAACAGCCTGCATGCAAATTAGAAGAGTAAAACTTCTAATTTTCCATATAAAATCTGTTATAGTAAGATTTCATAGTGACAAAAAGGTCAAAAACATACCTTCAAAAGGACACTACATTGCACTTGATCTCCAGTAATGTTATACACATCAAAGAAAGCAGGCTTTAGTGTGATAGACTGATATGCAGACCTTGAAGAGTTAAGGGTATGCAAAGCTAACTGGTAGATAAGATAACACTGTCTTAGATTAATGAGAATAAGAGCATAGTAATAACGCAACAAGTAAATGAGTAAATTAATAACTCTCAGAAGCTCTCTATGTGTCATTTTCAGCTTTGCGCCAAAAGGGGGCGTCTAATTCAAGGAAGCCAACTAGAAACCAGAAAATGGTGGAATGAATGATAACTATGACCATGATGGAAACCGACAAGAAATATGAAGTGACCTTCATATCATTTCAAACCAGAAAAACTTCAAGTAGTGAAATAATCATCTTATTTCATTAAATATAATTACTCCTTTAATCATAGCTTGGTTGAAGTAGCTAACACAATGAAAGTAAAACTGTTACTGTGGTGAAAAATATATTTTCGGCTCAACATTTAAGCAACATTGTTGCGTTTCTCACTTTCCAAGTGAGTTGTAAACTTGTACCCAAAAGGTAAAACCCTATTAGCGATTACGGCTTCTTCAGGAAACATATGCAGTGAAATTTCTTCGAAACTTTTTTGACGAAATGGAGCTTGAATAATACAAATACAAAATTTACACACGAAAACCCGAATTCAAAAGCAATAAGAAACATAAAACATGGAAAATCCAGCGAATCGAGTGGGTGAATTAATAGACTAGTACATGTATTGACTATAGAGGGGGAAGAACCTGGGAAGGGGATGCTTGGAGGGTGACCTCATTGCCAATTCGTGCCAGACATGTGACAGATCGAGCAAACGTCTTCAGAGCGTTACCGGTGAGGCTGAACTCCATCTGTTTCTCTCTGCAGTAGCAGAAGTGGCGGGAAAAGTGAACCTTCGCTCTGCTTTTGGGGCGGTTTTCCGAATGGACCCGATTGTAATCGTCTTGCCCTCTGCGAAAGGTTTAATAAAGCCCCTTTATTTTACTTCAAGTTTAGAAAAGTCCCCTTTAGTTTATAGGTGTCAAGAATTATAACTGGGTTAAAAAAATGTTGCCTAGGAATAATACGCAACTAATTGCTTACACAAAACACACACATACAAGACACCGATTTAACACGGTTCAATGGAGGTTACCTATGTCCAAAGACAGAAGAAGTATTCTATCAACTATCCGAGACATAAATCCTAGCTGTCAGCCTTTATATTTATAGGCTTTACAGATAAACACAAATAAGGAACTGATAAAATAGTCGACATTGATAATCGAGGTTCGAAGAACCCTTTATCATCATATTTCGCGGCGTGACGACTTTAAGCGCAATAAAGCAAACAAAAACTTCCGAGAAAAACCATCAGACATTCGCGATGCAGTCTTCTTCATCATGGCACGATTTCCGGTAAGTATTCTCAAATCACTATCTAATAATCTCCACCTTGAATTAAGAATTCACCAAAGCTCCACATCGCTCCAAACAACCGAAAAACTTCCTCTCACCTCCTATCACCATGCGATGTAGGGACTTAATTCATGCGAACATTAACCAAGTCGTTTTGAGGGTTAGCATCATATAACAAACAAACATATGTCGTACCCTTCAAGTATCGCAAGATCCAATTGACTGTTTTCCAATGAGCTTTACCAGGATTACTCATAAACATGCTTACTACACTAAATACATTAGTCAAATCAGTTCTGGTACAGACCATCGCGTACATGAGACTTCCAACACTTGAATGTCGAACCTTGCTCATGTACTTCATTTCCTCATTAGTTGTTGGTATAGTACTTCGATCAAGCTTAAAATGTGTTTTCAAAGGAGTTCTTGAAGTGATCAAAGTAGAATGAATGAAATACTTTATCAATGTACTTTTGTTGAGAAATGCATAATCACTCTACTTTTCTATCCCTTCGAATTTTCATTCCAAGTATCTTCTTTTAATCTTTGCAGCTCCCAAATCTTTCATCTCAACCTCATTCTTCAGAAGTGTCTGTTACAACTAGCATTTTTGCTAGGAAATTCTACTCTCATGAAATCATTCACCTAGTGTAATAGCTTGTACTCTAAGAGAATATCATACTCTATGCTCATTCAAATACATCTCATGTGTTCAACTAAGGGCTGAAAACCCTAAGAATCCCGGTTTAAGTCCATTATGGCTAGGGTTTCCTTATTGGGCATAATGGACCAATAAGCTTCCAATTTGACTATTTTGGGCTTAGGACCCTTAAATAGACTCTAAGTGGACCCACCTTCATGAAACCTAACATTTTGGGCCATAATGGGCCTAAATATAAATTTGTTTACCTTTAGTGAAACTTATTGGGCCATAACCAATCCAATTAACCCTAGTAAGCCATAAATCCATTCTTTTATGCCATTTTGGGCCGTGAACTACCCTAAAGGCCCAATAGGCCGAAAAGTAGTTATTGGGCCTCATAATTTCGAACCAATGCTAGAAATGGGCCAAGCTAATCCACCTCCTTTCTCTTTAGCTCATTCTCGGCCAAGATAAAAAAAAGGGTTTTAATGGTTAATTACCCAAGCCATGACACATCATTATAATTTGGAGGATAACCAAGTTTAATACACCACATGCATCTAGGTATTTCTCATGTTCCCATGCAAAAACCACTCTCCCCTCCTCTTCACAATACTCTCGGTCACAAGGGACATCACCACCTTCATTTCTCTTCAAAATTTTCTCAAGAACACCTCTTTTTCATCCATATGTTCGAGACTTTGTGTGGATCATCAAGGGTTATTCCATCTAGAACATCATCTTGGTAAGTTTTTCATTGGGATTAATGGCTTAACTTCTTAATTTTCTTTAAAGATCTCTTCTTAAACCATAATATTCCATGGAATATACCTCCTTGTTTCATAGATTTCGAAAACCACTCAAGGAAAGTTTGATCAAGGCCGAAAACTTCTTTATCTTTTCTTCAAAACCGAAGCATCAAAGCCAAGGTGAGTTCATACCCCCTTGTTTTCGGTTTTTACATGATTTTTTGGGGGAGAATACAAGTAAAATGTGTAGATATATGTGTTATATGCATGTCTTGTGTGATTTCTTAGTTTATTTTGTAAAAATGTGTTAGATCTTAACAAATCTCGACATCTTAAGTAACATTGAGTTAAGATCCATGAACTAATACACCTTATACATCATATTATCAAGTTAAAAGTGTTATATGTTTAAGACATAAAAATTTAAGGCAAAAACCTTGTTAAGGGTCAAAATTGTCAAGAAAACAAAAGATAAGGGTAAAAGTGGCATTTATGTTTTTATAATGATCAAACAGTTCCTACTTGTATAAAAATGAATTTTTATGATAAACATGTTTTCCAAAGGGGCAAAAATGTAAATTTTAGCTTAACGGGCCAAACATTTGGGCCTCACGGTTTTGGGCCCAAATTTGCGAAAAAATGAAAGCTTTGGGACTAAAAATGTTATTTGAGCAAAGTTTGGGTCATAAATATATATAAACCAAATTTAGGGGCGAAAATAACATTTATTTCTAAATTGGACCAAAAATGTAACTTTTATCAAAATTGGGCTGAAAGTGTCAATTTTTACCAACAAGGGGCTGAAAATGCACTATTCTGCAAAACTGGGCCATAAATGTCAAAATATAAAATTTTGGACTAAATCCATGAATTTCTAAACATTTGGGACAAAATTACAAATTTTCTAAATTATGGACTAAAGTGTTATTTTTACAAAACTTTGGGCCTTAATTGAAATGTTGACACTTATTGACCAAAAATGTCGTTTTTACAAAAAAGAAGACTTTTTATAATCAATTTGGTAAACCTCGAGCTAAAATAAACAACGAAACAATAACGAATTGACGAAATACATCGATAACAATTTTATTGAGCCTAATATTCACATTACATGGCCAATGGGCCTTAAGGGCCCATTAAAGTGTATATTGAGCCCAATATCTTCCATGACATATTTATTGGGTCTTACGACTCATTTACATGTTAATTTGGGCCTGAACTATGGGTCACATGTTTGTTGGGCCTTGGTGGTCCATTTACATGCCTATTGGGCCCAAATTACCCTCTTACATGTTATTGGGCCTTTGTGGTCCATTTACATGCTAATTGGGCTTGGACTGAAATTTACATACTTAGTAGATCGTAATTATACTTTTACATAATTATTGAACTTCGTATACTTATATATATATATATATATATATATATATATATATATATATATATATATATATATATATATATATACCTTTTGGATATGGAAACATACAACATACACGTAAACATTAAACATGGTATGAAAGGTTGAAAATCTAGTGAGACATGTCGGTTGGCACCTTTGAGTGTACAATCGTAGCCTATAGTTATAACCAGAGTTTCCTGGAGGGAGAGCGGGAGTTTGTGTATAGATCTATACGGGGTGACCCCCCACGCCTTAGTTGTTCACTACAGCTAGTTCATGCCCTAGGCCAGTCTACGGTGACACACCTTACCTATATCAAAACCGGCGTCTGAAAAGGTCAAGACAGGCGAATTAGTCATTATCAAGCATGGTTGTAACGGCTCACTTAGAGACTAACTTCATCAAAGATTTCGGTATATTTATACAAATCTAGACGATACTAAAAACATACATACATCGATACTCGGTCTTGGGATTTCATGATTACGATACTTTTATATGCAAAAAATATCAGATTTTCTGGGATAAATACAAGGTTTCTATCTGGATTACATTTTTGTTTATTTATACATTCCAAAAGCAGCAAACACACATGCATTAATACTTGATTTTGACACATTATTTTCAAACCACTTTACAGAAAATATCGGATTTTCTGGTGCTTTATGAACCATACAAAACTTTTCAATCAAACTTGCTTATGAACTTACCAACATAATATATGTTGACGTTTTCAAAATAACTTGTATTCTCAGGGACTCGTTAGGCATAAGAATATCAAGAATATGAGATTTTGTTTTGTATACTGTTAAACATCATACAGTGAATGTTTTGGTCATGTAATTTAAAAGATTGTACTTGATGTAAACAATGGAAGTTGTATTATGTTATGCATGGTGATGATGATGTTATGTTTCATTTATATTCACTGTAATGATATTTCAAGATGAAGTCACGCACAAGCCCCCGGACGTTTCCACCGTCTGGCTCGGGGGTGTGACAGTGTCTTCAAGTCATTTATTCTAACCATGTTCTTTGATGGGAGGAGCATGCCATCCACATATAGCAACAAATATATGTAGGAATCAGTTGAAAATTCCTTAGAGTAAACACAACTTCTTGCTTCCCGTTTTTTCCTTCTCCAAAACAACTTTCTTTCCCTTGACTGGCAATTTCTCTTTCATTTTTTCAATATTGTCTTTTTTTTCGATTGCTTCGATCGGGTTTCATCTTTTTTTTCTTTTCCTTTTCTTTTCTTGACGATGCTCTTGCATGTCGTGAGTTTTCTATTATTGCCTTTTTTGTAATATTCTCTTTATTAACTACAAATTACATTAGATATCAAAGTGTTAATAAACAGAAAACCAATTATATATAATCAATTATGATTGAACTCACATAATCACTTATGATTATAAAACATACATTTATCATTTTTCATCTTGTACATTTTCTTTATAGCTTTTGGTCTTTCCTCTCTAGATATAAAAGGATTTACTGAAAATACAAATGAACATAGATAGTTATGAATACAGAGCATAAATACATATGATTAAAAATAGATAACTAGAACTACAAATGTCAATGCATATCAAAATTAATATAATCAATTGTGATTTGAACTCACATAATCATTGATGATTACAAAATATATTTTTATCATATGATTAAAAACAAATAACTAAAATACAAATGTCATTGCATATCAAAAATCATATAATGAATTATTATTTGAACTCACATAATCATTTATGATTGCAAAACATACATTTATCATCTATCTTCTTCGACCTTTTCTCTTTGACTTACAAAGTTTCCTCTTCAAATTCTAATTGATTTCCTAGAATATACAAATGAACATAATCAATTACAATTAGAACTACAAATGAATAAAAGCAGTAATGAATATATAAAACAAATGGATATGATTAAAAAACATATAACTTAAACTACAAATGTCAGTGAATATAAAATTTCACATAATCACTTATGATTACAACACATACCTTTATCATTTCTCTTCTTCGACCTTTTCTGAAACATCCCAAAATTATAGTCCAAAAATTTCGTTTTAAACCATTTAAGAAGACCCATAATTCATAAAACAACATAATAAAATCCCAAATTGTGTATCTCAAACATCATATCATAATACTGTATCAAGACCATGTATCAAAATATCAGAGTCTAAAATATCCCAGGCTGAAAACTGTGGTGTGTGCCACGTAGTCATCCTGAGCTCTTCCCCTTGCTACCAGAAGTACCTAAAACCAAAACTGAAAACTATAAGCACGAAGCTTAGTTAGTCTCCCCAAACCACCACATACCATACACATAATCACATAGATTGGGCCTTTGCCCGCTAAATCGGGCCCCAACCGGCATCGGACCGGAATCCAGTATACATATAAACATATCAACAATGCATATAACATAAACACATAACATAAACATTACTTGGGCCTAGCCCACTACATTGCCCCTTGTAACACTCGTGTTTCTAGCCTAGGCATTTATATTGAGTTGATAGTCTAGGTTAACCTTTGTAACTCATTTTGAAGAAATGAAAAGGAATTATGTGAATATTATGTGAATTATGTGGTTTCTGCTTAATTATTAGGGCTTAATTAATTAAGAATAAAAATAAGCATCAAAATTAAAGTTTGAGATAAGCCCGATATATTTACCTAAAGTTGTAGTGGTCGAAACAAGGATTTCGGAGATATAAAGAATACCAAAATCCGAGTTATAACGAAGAAGTTATGACCTGTCGAAGTTTCGCGACAAAATCGGCACGACGCTGAATGTCGTAAAACGTGAGTTTTTGATAAACTACTTTTTAGCCTTAGTGATCTAAACGAAAGTCGTAGTATTCGTTAAACCGAGAAGTTCGATAAAAAGAACGCCCAAATCTGACTTCGTATGAGGAAGTTATGATTTTTCGAAGTTTCAGCTTAACAGTAGACAGCTAAAAAAATCGAATTTTAGATCGAGCGATTTTTAGCCGAAACAACCTAAATGAGAATTGAAGGTCTCGTCATTAGTAGCACAACGGTAAAAAGTCTGACGAAAACGGACGTCGGATTAAGAAGTTATGAATTTTTAACGGATTTCTTGTCCCGGTCTGTTAAAAATAATAATAAAAAAATTAAAGTCAAATATAGCCGACGAAGTGTAAACGGAAGTTGTAGAGCGTAATTTTAGCTACGCGTGCATATAAAGAACGTCAAAAAAGGAGCTCGTATGCGAAAGTTATGGATTTTAGAAGTTTGGCGCGAAAATCGAGAAAATTCGCATAGTCACACTTTGCCACGTCACCCTCGCTTAGAATGTGACACGTGTCCTGCTGAGTCACCGAGCTACTGAGTCATCTGAAGTCGTGGCACATCCGAGGAGCGACGCGTGTGTAGCCTAGTCCGAGCCTCGCAATGCCTGCCGCGTGTCCGACCTTCGCACCACTTGTCTCCCTTCCTTCCTGCTTCGGGTCCGAACCTCGGACCTAGACTCCGGTCCACTTAGAAGTTGCCAGCGAGCCCCTCGCAGGTGCAACCCATGTGCGAGCCATGCGCATCCCACGTGCGAGCCCTCCCCTGCGAGCCTTCGGATCTTCGCCACCTGGAGACTTCTCAGCCGTCCGATCAAAAGCTCTCCCCTATAAATACAAGGGTGCGAGACCTCCCGGGTATACTTTGGAAAATTGTCAATTTTAACCCCTAAACCCATATTTCTTTCATCTTAACATCCCGCGAAGCCCCGGTATCGATTGTAAACCCCGGAATACTCCACGAAGTGCCCGTGAAGCCCGAAAAATTTATCTTTTCGGTTTCGAAGCCCGACTTTTACAAAGCCCAGTTTCTCAATAAAACTCTCGGTTTTATTAGAAACGATCGTTTTAGGAAACGAATTGTTGTCCGATTATCATCAAATCATGTGAGTTTGTAGTTACTTTCAATTTACACATAGATATGAAGTATTTACCTTGAAATACGTGTTATGTCTAAATATGTTAATTGTTTATTTGAGGTGACTGTTGAATTGATGTTTTATACAAGTTTTAAACTGTATATGCTTTTTATCTACAAAATATGTTGGGTAGAACATGGGTAGATGAAATAGTTGATGTGTGTTAAAATGGTGAGAGGCCTCGATGTTGTTGTTGTAGTCATCTAGCGGAGTATAGATGACGACCGAGGACTTTTCTAGACAGTCCAGTGGAACACTAGCAGGTTTGCAACTTGTAGATGTTGATGAATTAAATGTTCATTGGCGTACTCCATCCCCCTCATGGTTGCCTTTAGGACATGTATGGCTGAGGAAACCCCTTAGCAGTAGTGTCCACCCCGATGGTATTCCTTAGGCTAGGTCCCTTGTGGTAGGTGTTTAGGGACGTAAAGTGAGGACAATGGGAATGGGTAATTGGGGTTATTGTTGATTGGTGAACTTAATAAGTATATTATTATTGTGGGTTGAAAACCCTATATGCTCACCAGGCTCCCAAGCCTTACGCACTCAAATTTATTATTACAGGTAGTGGACCCCGAGCATAGTTGGAGGACGATGAGATATTTTTGGATTATAGGCCAGTAGTTGTAAATAACTGTTGAAAGGCTTATAATGTCTTGTTTATGCTTTTGATCTGTATCGGAACATGACATCCCGAGGTTTTGATATGAAATGAAACTATACATTTCTTAAAGAAGGTTTTGATAAACTTTTATCATATGTTGTTTGGGGACCAATTCTGCAACATCTTTTAAAAAGATTTCTCTGATTTTATTTTAAAAAGCATAAATTAAATCGGTCTTTTCTGGCCGAGAAATTAGGGGATGTCACAGTTGGTATCAGAGCATTAGTTTAAGCGAACTAAGAAATTGTAGAATTTCTAGACTTGAACTTAGAATGCTAAGTGATGATTGTGAGATGAGTTGTCTAGCATATTTTAGACACGAGCACTAGTTTATTTTAGGGAAGATGCCTAAAATGCCCTTATGTGCTAAATGCTATGTGTTTTCCATGTGTGCCATTATTTGTTCGGATCTATGGTCTGTTGCCGACCGGATCTAGAAACCTTATGTGTGTAGGATTCTAAGCGTATGAATACGAGATTAGAACTAACATGTAAACGTTTCAGAGTGATAAGGGAATTGACATGTCTAACAAGAATAAAGACCTAAATTCACCTTATTCGATATATAGATTGTAATGGAAAGAACTCGGAGTGGAGCTGGAAATGAAAACAGAAACCAACAACCTCAACCCCAAGTGGTGGAACAGGTGCCTATAGTAGGAGCTGCACCCGAACCCATCACCATGGCTGGAGTACGAACTATGATTCAGACCATGTTGGCTGAATAGAGGGAGGAATTGAGGCAAATGTTGCTGAACAACAGGGATGAACCTTCAGTTCCTGTTGAACAACGTGAACTAAATGACGATCGATCTGAAGAAGGGAACAACAGTAGATCGGTTGGTCAGAGTGAACCGCTTGTGGTTGGGAGAAATAACCACGAGGGTAGAATGGAGAAAAATGGGTGCAAGTATAAGGACTTTATGACTTGCAAGTCGTCGACCTTCAATGGAAAAGAAGATCCTGTCGGAGTAATGGACTGGATCTCGGAAATGGAGTTGGCTTTCATGACTTGTGATTGCCAAGGCAAGTTACAAACTACCTTTGTAGTACGTCAGTTCAGGGGTAGTGCTGCTCGTTGGTGGAGCACTATAGGGAAAACCCTAAGCCCTAATGAGCGACTGCAATTAACTCGGGCAGAGTTCTTAGTGCACTTCAAGCACAAGTACTGCTCGGCCCAAAACTTACTTGAGTTAGAAAACCAATTTCTAACGTTGCAGATGGGGAGTATGACCGTTGACGAATATACGAATAACTTCACAGACAAAATGGAGTTTGCTTTGTGTATTGTCCCAAATGAGTTAGCAAAAATTGACAGGTATGCAAAGGGACTTCCATGGGAGTACGCGGTGCCAATACATCAGGCACTTACTTTGGAGGCAACTATCTGGGCTGCCAAGTCTGTTGAAGATATGATAAAAGGGAGAGCCACCAGCAAGGTTGAAGTTGGCGAAAAGAGAAAGTTTGAAGGAACTTCAGGTTCCAATAAAAAGAACAAATTCTTGAAGACTGGTTCGAGAAAATTTGGAGGAGGAGCCGAAGCCAAGTGGTGTGACAAGTGTAAGAAGAAACATGCTGGGAAGTGCAGCGTGGAAGTCACTTGTTATAAATGTGGAAAGCCTGGGCATTATGCCAATGAATGCACCTTCAATAAGAACGTATGTTTTGGGTGCAATGAAGAAGGGCATATTTTGAGGGACTGCCCGAAGAAGAAGGACACAGCAAAACCCAATCTACCACCAAAGCCGAAGGCAAGAGCCTTTCAGATGACACTCGAAGCTGCGAAAGAAGAAGCCGATGTTGCTTCAGGTACCTTTCTCGTAAACGAATTGCCTGCCCAAATTTTGTTTGATTCTGGAGCCAATTACTCCTTTATATCGCATGAATTTGGTAGAAAGCTAGCTTTACCTGTAGATATGCTAGTTAATGCTATAATAGTCGAGATTGCTAGTGGCAAGTTTCTACCTGTTGGCCATCGTATGAAAAACATCCTCATTGACTTGGATGGGAATAAGTTCCACGAGGAATTATTGCATATCGAGTTAAATGGATTCGACATAGTTTTAGGAATGGATTGGCTTAGCGCCAAGGATGCAGAAATATTTTGTAGCAAGAAGATAGTAAAAGTAAACCCGCCAGGGAAAGAGTCATTTATGGTGTATGGAGACAAACACAGAGTAAATTCTGGAATCATTTCCCTAATGAAAGCCAGAAAGTGTTTGGCCAAGGGATGTACATCATATCTAGCGTTCGTGATCGATGCTAAGATGGAAAAGAAGGAGGTGCAGAATATTCCGGTGGTGTGTGAGTATCCGGAAGTCTTTCCCAAAGATCTTCCCGGATTGCCCCCTGATCGACAAGTAGAATTTCGTATCGACTTGTTACCAGGAACGACGCCGATAGAAAAAGCACCATATCGATTAGCACCAACGGAAATGAAAAAAACTTATGACACTACTTCAGGAGTTAATGGACAAAGGTTTCATTCGACCTAGTTCATCGCCCTGGGGAGCTCCTGTGTTATTCGTAAAGAAGAAAGACGGGAGCATGAGAATGTGCATCGATAACAGAGAGCTAAACAAAGCGACGATAAAGAACAAGTACCCGTTGCCAAGGATCGACGACCTGCTCGACCAGTTACAAGGTTCGAGCTATTTCTCGAAGATCGATCTTAGGTCGAGATACCATCAACTAAAGGTGAGAGAGCAGGATATCAAAAAGAATGCGTTTAGAACGAGATATGGACACTATGAATTTTTGGTTATGTCGTTCGGACTAACCAATGCCCCATCAGCTTTCATGGATTTGATGAATAGGGTTTGTAAACCATTCTTAGATAAATCCGTGATAGTATTCATAGACGATATCATGATTTATTCGAAAAGCAATCAGGAGCATGAAAAGCATCTGCGTGAAGTGCTAGAAATCCCGAAAAAGGAGAAGTTGTATGCAAAGTTCTCCAAATGTGAATTTTGAATTCAAGAAGTCCAATTTTTAGGTCATGTGGTTAACCAAGAAGGAATAATGGTTGACCCAGCAAAGATTGAAGCTGTAATGAAGTGGGAACAACCAAAAAGCCCTACGGAGATTCGAAGCTTTTTAGGATTAGCTGGATATTACTGAAGGTTTATCCAAGGCTTTTCTTCGATTGCTACTCCATTAACAGCTTTGACCCACAAAGGAGCCACTTATGCTTGGAATGAGAAGCATAAGGAAGCCTTTGAGAAGTTGAAGAAGAGATTGTGTGAAGCACCGATTCTTTCATTGCCTGAAGGAGTTGATGACTTCGCAGTTTATAGCGATGCATCTGGAATTGGGTTAGGTTGTGTTCTGACCCAAAGGGATAAAGTGATCGCGTATGCATTGAGGCAATTGAAGGAACATGATAAGAACTACCCCACTCATGATCTGGAGTTGGCAGCGGTAGTATTTGATGGGTTTTATGCATAAGAACAATCCTATGTGCTCATACAAACCCTAATGCTTGGATCTAGGTTTCTCTATTGTACATGCTTTGAACCCAAGACTAATAAAATTAGATCTAACATATTATAAACTGAATTAGGGTTTATAGAATTACCTTCGATTGTTATATAGCAATAACAATCAATTCCTTGTTTGGATTGGCTTTAGAAAGCTTAGTGCCTCAAGTGCTGCACCTCTAATGGAGTCACAAACACCTTATGCAACTTGGATGAAGAGGAGAAGAAAGGAGGTTGCCAAAAACGAATAGAAACCCTAGAGAATCAGTTCCCCACGTTTTTGGAGCCTAAGGGGTCCTTTATATACTTGTGTGGGCTGCTAGGGTTTCAGTCAAAACCCTAATGGACAGCTTAAACTCTAAGCAGCCCATGGAACCTTCTGGATAAGGCTATAGACGAAAATATGATGGGCTTCCATCATAATTTCGTTCACCCCTTATTCCTTTAGCATTCCTTAGCCCAATAACTCAATTATCCAATAATTGTAGTCCAGTCCCCTAAATTTAATTAATCTCTTTTAGCCACAAAATTAATTATCAATTAATTCTTGACTAATACTAATTAAACAATATGATTTCTCCTTTAATATATTATTCTCATAATATATCAATAAATCATATTTAAACCTTTCTCTCCTTAAATCATCCTACATATTGCTATGGTGAAGGCAACCCAAAAGGACCATGCTCATAATCGGGTCAAGTACATACCAAAATAGTTATGGACTTAGACACTAATCCAACAGTCTCCCACTTGGATAAGTCTAATAACTATTTTCCGTATGACTTCAGAACCTGATCAGCAATCGTAGCTTTCAAAAGCCGCTGTCAACTCTGATCTTATCAGATAGCGTGTCCTTTAGATAAGGGATTATATATTCCTCCATTCTCAAGATATCGTATAGACAAAAGACATGAATTTCAATCATTCTCTCTATACTGTTTCCCGACTTCCGATTTATGAAGACAGACAACAGACTACAATTGAACACATCAACTTAGTCCTGGCTTGGCCAAGCACTTAGGTGTCATCACTAAATCATCGAGAGGCCCACATATATCGCTTTTATCCTACTTTGGGTAAAAGGAATGGATAAACTTCGACTCATATGCTCGCCTGTATTCACTCATCAAATCACACACACCAATAAGTTTTATAACACCAAGTTACTGGTGCGTTTACTTATTATCAATGTGCAACCGACCAACAAATAACAACTCACATGTCTCGGTTTCAAGAATATACAATATTATCGTCTCACTAATCACTCGTGATAAATCCATGAAGTGATCCAAGTGAGCGTGGGTTTAATCCAATACTTTAATCTTATGAAAGCATTCATGAACTCTGCAGCAAACTTGTGCCATGTCTAAACACTTCAGACAATCTACAGACAGATTCATGACGGTCTTCCTTCATACTTACTTCCAACGTATGACCGACTGTGGATGTTTGAATAACCTAGTTATTCGGGAAGTCAAAACATGCAAACTGAAACATAACAATAATACTTAATCCTATATGGCCCCAAACTTGTGAGAGTAAATAAAACGCTTCTATTTATCCACCATATTGATCACTCATTATTTATCATTTAATGTTTCGGATAATCAACTCATTACTTGAATTACAACAACAATTGTCCCATGCTCTAAGCATGCACACTTTGTTTCCTATGATCCATGCTTTGTGAAATAGATCAATTGAAAACTTTTCCAATGATTCTCATTTCACAATTCCTTAATCCCCATTGTTAGTGTAAGAACACAAGGTTCTTGCCACTACTAGAATATGGTAGATTCTAACATTTTACGCAACGATCCTTTCGCAAAGTCATAGCACAAAAGTCACCAAGACTTGGCCAATGAAATTACAAAGTACTCTATCGCAAATTGTTACAAAACAATTCTATAGACATGAAGTCTCACATTCAAAGTACATTCCTTTGAACATCCTTCTTGCATAAAAGTTTCTAATCTAGACATAGATTCTTAATATCCAACTCCTAATATGGAAACATTTCCACATTTGCCATATGACAACTCATTCTTAATAGAATCTTATCTATTCATAATAATGTCGAGATGGTCCATCCAATACCATACTTCCAACTACTTACAAGCGACCAATCCCCAGTGAACTTTGGATCGTCCTTTGATAGTTGTTTAATTATTTTTTTAGTCAAAAGTGATTCTAATCTTATTTCCCTCTTAATGCGCTAGACATTTGGAAAATTTTAGAATAGTAAAATATTATAGCATTTGCAATCGATCCTATACCCGAAGCGTATGGGACACGATGCATAATGTCCTACATACAGATATGATACTTTACCAATCTTTTGCCATAATATTTTATGTGTCATGTTCTCACAATTCGAACTATGAAGAGGGATGCCGTAATCATAACTGAATTTTAAGAACACACAATGTACCCTTTGACAGAAAATATTAAAATTTCTTAATCTAAGCTTTAGATTTTGAAACGAAGTATAATATTCTCTCCCTTAATTATAGCAAAACAACTTTTCAACCCATGCAACTTTGCAAATTTGAATCTTTGTTTTTCTATAATTAATATTGCTAACTTGCAATACTCGCCATAATAATCATACAATCATAACACTTATGCTCCCAATATCATGATGATTATTATCATATAAGCATAACACTTATGCTCCCACTAGCTTTGACATGTATTCAGAAAACAAATGAACTTCTAGAAAACAATGCCTATTGAATTTCTGAGATTCATATTTCTAATATCAGATGCTGCGATAAGCCTTTATCTAAGCTTCTTAAACTTATACACCTTTGCCTTAGATAGCTCATATGTGTGTTTAAACAATTTAGAACTTATGTTACTAAGTTCCAAATGTTCAAACTAATTGCCAAATCTCACAATTCGAACTATGGAAAGGGATGCCGTAACCATAATCGAATTTGAGAATACAATTTTCACAATCGCTATCTTCTTAAAATCTATCTTAGTGAAAGCATTTCCTCACATTCATTTTCATGAAGGAGGGAATCTTATGACACTTAGATTTTATGGTGTATGAGTTCCTATCCATGTGAATTTTCCAAAACCAAAGTTTGTGACAAATTCAACCTCATATGGACTGAACTTTCTTAATCTTGATTTCTTGCCTTACGGTAACACGAGTGCCCACCATGTCTTCCAAGTAGTTTAGTAATTTGTCCTTACATATCAATGTACTTTCCATCGACTAAGGCTTTAGTATGCATTCAAATGAGAACACATAGAACTCACATACACAATTAACTCAATTGGAATGGCATAGAAACAAAATAATGTCAGCACGACAGGTTGTAAACCTCAAGTCGTGTGCTAGTGATGATCTATAAGGTTTATTCTTGATTTGTTCTTGAAACCTTTCAAGACCATTAAGACTCCCACTGACTCCTTGATATATAAGATTCTCTTGTCAAGAAACATTTATTGACAAAGCAAATATTCAAGAGTTAGTGTAGTTCTTATCAAGACAAAACACTTCACATAATTGGTCCTAGTTGGTATTTGTCTTATCCAAGACAACACAACTTATCAATTTCAAATGTGCAAGAATAAGAAAACTTTTCCAAGTTCCACATTTGATGAGTGTTATAAACCTACTTAGGACTTTTCACTCAATGTCACAATCTTGACTCTAAGACTTGATATTGGAACGAAGTATGATTGACTTATTGATTTAACCATTTCTACAATACTCGATTCCTCTTCTTAGACATGCAATTGCACTAAGACTCACTTAGAGGATCTATTGAGACATGGTTCTTAATCTTTAAGACTTATCATAAAACACAATAAAAGGTACTCTCCCTTCTTCTTAGAAAAGAGAAACTTTTATCTTTCTGCCTACTTGATTCTTCTTTATTTGTTCTACTATTCATCGAAACTCTTTCAATCAACTCAGAATTACACTTAATCTTATAAGTATAATCATATTTACTAAACTTTAGTAAATCATGACGAATATCTTTGTCACTCTTGTGGTGGACTTGATCAACGCACAACCTTTTGTACTTGATCTCCTTGTCCTTCAATTGACACTTTGACAAAGAATTAGTCTAAGTTTCCCAAATGAGAAAGTTTTTCATTCATCATACAATACACATTGCATGATTCCAAGTTTCTGTCCAATTGAAACTTGGGCAATGAGAACTCTCCCTATTTGGTAAACTTTTGATATTTCCATAAATAACATAATTAAGAATCAAATCCATTTTGCTGATAATAGAAGTACACAAACATCATTTTTTCATATATTTCATTGCAAGGATAAACAAATAAGATAAAAACCAAAAATTCATTTTATTCATAAAAAAAAACAGCGGAAAACATGTCCTTACAATGCAAAATTCAAATGAAAAACTATGTAATCATATACTCCTAACAAATCTATCATAACTTCCTAAGCTCAAAATCTGATCTTCGAATTCATGCGATCGAAATCCATTTCTTCGTGATCAGACTCATCTTGCTCTTCCATCAAACTTCCTCTCTTTTCTCTAATCCTGCAAAACATGCAAATGTAATCTTATCACATTATGAATAAAGAATAGGAATTTAAATGGAGTTAGATAGTGGATTTTATACCTGAAGTAGAGCCATACTTATCGACTCTCCTATCTCTTAGATTCTTCAGGTCCTTCGGGCAACTTCGTATCCATTGCCCCTTCTCTTGGCAGCAGGAACAGGTGGTGTCCATGGAAGCATGGTTGGTTGAGTTATCAGACAAATATGCTCCATTACTTCGCCAAATCATTTCTGATTCAACAGCAATAAGCATGTAAGTCAAGTCAATGAGGGTTGCGTCAAGTTTCATCATATAATACTCTCTTATGAACTTATCATATGATTCAGGGAGTGACTGAAGAACCCAGTCCACAACCAACTTATTTGAGATAGACGCACCCAACATAATCAACCTATCAATGTGTGATTTCATCCCTAGGATGTGAGCACACACGGGTTTGCCATCTTGATGTTCCATTTCTAATAGGGATTCGGTGATCTTGAACCTTTCAAATCTTCGATCATTAGGGTTAGGGAGTACAACGGGAGGAAGAGGAGGAAGTGAAAGCAAGCTAGTCCACAATGATCCTTCACTTTGAATCAAGCTTTTACTTTCATTAGGAACACTTTTTCCTTGGGATTCGGGAATACCACGGTTAGAGTCAGACATCTACAAAACGGGAGAAAATTCAAGTTAAGTTGATTGAGTCCTTAATAAAACACCCAAATGAGTTATTAAGGCTAGGATCCAACACAATATTCTACAACCTAGAAAAGGGATGTCGTAATCTAGTTGCAAAATATTTGAAGGTAGGTAAATGACGATTTACCAATTTCCACCATGAAAAACGAAAAGGAAGATTAAGTTTTAAATGCATTGAAACTCCTAGATCTTTTTGAGATTCATTGAACTTTTCAATGGCATGTTTAATCTCGATTATGCCCTACTATTTGTGACTGGGATGCCGAGGATCACAAATAAGGTGTGAATAACCATACGAATCACATGGTGCACCCAATGCTACTATCACCTAATCAATGTGCCGGTTAGCCACACACGCTCCGTTGATCTATGACAAACATCGAGTCACCCTTCGCTACCAATGTCATCCCCAAATTAGTGTGCCGGTTAACCACACACGCTCCACTAACGTTTGACAGGGGTACGAAGTGTAATTCTATGGATTAGCATACAATTTCACATTTTTCCTAAAGTAACTATGATTTGGGAATTTGAAAAAGCATTTAGTTACTTTGTACTTCATTATACTTATAATGGAAGGTTTCTGTCCTATCCTACCCATTCGGCTAACGACCCTCCACTAGTCAAGAGTGCGGTGGGTAAGAGTGGATACCCATTCAATCGCCATTTTATAGGCAATTTCCTTAAACACCCCTTATAGACCAGCTTCGTGAATGAGGCCTACTAACGGTAAGACTGACTGTTTACTCATACATATATAATACTAGACTTTTAATGTTATATATAGTATAGGGTGTATTTTACACTTTTAAAATACTAGGTGGTTTAACTTAGTAAATTTACTTTTAATTTAAGTAAATGTAAACCATAACTTTATGGATTTATTAAATCACTTTTAATTATACACTTTAATCAATTAATAAAACCATAAGGGTGTGATTTGAACTTTTCAAATTACTAGAGTTTTAGAATTTAACATTTCAAAATTAAACTTTTAGTCAAATTTTAAATTCCAAAACTTGAGGGCAAGTTTTGAAACATTTCAAAACGTTAGGGATCAAATAACAAATAATTCAAATTAAACAATTAATTTCATAATTATCTACATTTGACCTAATCTTATTTTAGTCATTAGATAATTACCAAATAATTTGAAATAATCCATATTTATCATATAAACAACCAATATCTAAAAGATTTGAAATTATCTATTGTTTTGGCAAGGATAATCACTAATTTAAGATAAAAATCGGATTTTAACTTCAAAAAACGAATTAGGCATTAAATCCAAGTCAAAACAGCAACTAAATCCCGAAATTCCCTCTGTCTGACCCCTGGACTCGCCGAGTCAGACAGACTCGCCGAGTCAGACAGACTCGCCGAGTTCATCCACTGACTCGCCGAGTCAGGTCGGGCAGAGGCCAAAAAATCGTTTTTTCAGCCAACAAAACAGTTAAGCATCACATACAACTGAAACCAATCAAGGCTCTGATACCACTGATGGGTTTTATGCATAAGAACAATCCTATGTGCTCATACAAACCCTAATGCTTGGATATAGGTTTCTCTATTGTACATGCTTTGAACCCAAGACTAATAAACTTAGATCTAACATATTATAAACTGAATTAGGGTTTATAGAATTACCTTCGATTGTTATATAGCAATAACAATCAATTCCTTGTTTGGATTGGCTTTAGAAAGCTTAGTGCCTCAAGTGCTGCACCTCTAATGGAGTCACAAACACCTTATGCAACTTGGATGAAGAGGAGAAGAAAGGAGGTTGCCAAAAACGAATAGAAACCCTAGAGAATCAGTTCCCCACGTTTTTGGAGCCTAAGGGGTCCTTTATATACTTGTGTGGGCTGCTAGGGTTTCAGTCAAAACCCTAATGGACAACTTAAACTCTAAGCAGCCCATGGAACCTTCTGGATAAGGCTATAGACGAAAATATGATGGGCTTCCATCATAATTTCGTTCACCCCTTATTCCTTTAGCATTACTTAGCCCAATAACTCAATTATCCAATAATTGCAGTCCAGTCCCCTAAATTTAATTAATCTCTTTTAGCCACAAAATTAATTATCAATTAATTCTTGACTAATACTAATTAAACAATATGCTTTCTCCTTTAATATATTATTCTCATAATATATCAATAAATCATATTTAAACCTTTCTCTCCTTAAATCATCCTACATATTGCTATGGTGAAGGCAACCCAAAAGGACCATGCTCATAATCGGGTCAAGTACATACCAAAATAGTTATGGACTTAGACACTAATCCAACAGTATTTGCCTTAAAGATATGGAGGCATTATCTTTATGGCACCAAGTGTAAACTTTTCACTGATCATAAGAGTCTTCAATATCTCTTTAATCAGAAGGATTTGAACATGAGGCAACGACGTTGGCTAGAGTTACTCAAGGACTACGACTGTGAGATACTTTACCACCCTGGTAAAGCAAATGTGGTTGTTGATGCTCTCAGTCGGAAGGTAAACCTTGAAAAGAAAAGGCCAAGAGCGTTGAGAATTAAAGTTGTCTCAACAATTGTGGAAAGTATAAAGAAAGCTCAAGAGGAAGCTTTGGAGAAAATTGACCGAAAGGAAGAACGTTTAGGCAAAACGTTAGTGTTCGGTACAAACAACCAAGGGTTGAAGGTATTCCAAGATAGGATTTGGGTACCTAAGACGGGCGGATTAAGAGATCTTCTGATGGAAGAAGCTCACAAGACCATGTACTCGATTCATCCCGGCAGTACAAAAATGTATAGGGATCTAAAACCCTATTATTGGTGGCCGACGATGAAGCTCGATGTTGCTAAGTATGTGGCCGAGTGTGTAACTTGTGATAGGGTTAAGGCACAACATCAGAAATCGTATGGAAGTTTAGAACCTTTACCCGTACCCATGGGTAAATGGGAAGACATCACCATGGATTTTGTGACTAAACTACCCAGAACAAGGAACGGTCACGACATGATTTGGGTGGTCGTTGATCGCTTCACTAAGAGTGCGCATTTCATAGCAACCAAAGAGAAATGGTCTATGGATAAACTTGCGAATTCTTACGTGAAGGAAATTGTGAGGCTTCACGGTGTTCCGCTAACGATTGTATCCAATCGTGACAGCCGTTTTACCTCAAGGTTTTTGAGGAGTCTACAAGAGGAATTGGGTACTAAGTTGTGTTTGAGTACAACTTACCATCCGCAAACCGATGGTCAGAGCGAACGAACGATTCAAACATTGGAGGATATGCTGAGAGCATGTACCCTAGAATTCCAAGGTAACTGGGATGGACACTTACCTCTAGTAGAATTCTCCTATAATAATAGTTTCCACTCAAGCATTAATATGGCACCTTATCACGCTTTGTATGGGGAAAAGTGCCGAACGCCATCTTGTTGGCTAGAAGCTGGAGAAAAGCAGTTTATGGGACCTGAAATAGTTCATGAGACTGCTGAAAAGTTGAAAGTGATAAGGGAAAGGATGTTAGCTGCTCAAGATCGACAAAAGAGTTATGCTGACAAGAAAAGACAACCGATATCCTTCGATGTTGGAGATTCGGTTTTACTTAAAGTCTCGCCGTGGAAGAGACATATACTATTTGGTAAGAGAGGGAAGTTGAGTCCAAGATTTATTGGACCATTTAAAGTTCTTCAAAGGATCGGGAATCAAGCTTACAAGCTAGAGTTACCGGAAGAACTAGAGGGTATTCATAACACCTTTCATGTGTGTTATTTGAGAAAGTTCATAGGAGATGTGCCCGAAATAATTCCGATTTTTGAGTTAAGGTTGGATGAAAACAAGAGGTTGATCAAGGAACCTGAGGCAATCGTTGACCGTAAGACTATGAAGTTGCGACGCAAGATGGTCGATTTAGTGCTTGTGTGTTGGAAACATACGAATGGACCAAATCTAACTTGGGAAACGGAGAGTGACATGATGAGTCACTACCCGCAGTTAGGGGTGCAAACGAGCCGATCCGAGCCCGAGCCTGGCCAGGCTCGGCTCGGGCTCGTTTAAATTATATGAGGCTCGAGCTCGAGCTCGGCTCGATTCGAGCTTTCTTTTACTGAGCTCGGATCGAGTTCATAAAGAGTTATACAAGCTCGGCTCAGGCTCGGGCTCGACTCGTTTTTATCGGGCGTGCCTAAATAAGCTTAGGCTCGGCTCAAGCTCGTTAAAATGATCGTTTACTAATACCCGAAATTCATAATTCCCCTAATATGTTTTTATTTTAATATATATATAAATAATAATAAATAATATTATATAAAGGCTCGTTTAGACTCGCGAGCCTAATCGAGCTTTTTGACATAGGCTTGAGCTCGAGCTCGTTTAATAAACAAGCTTAATATTAAGCTCGAGCTCGGCTCGGGCTCGTTTAAAATTGGTTTCGAGTCGAGCTTTTAACCATCCGATCTCGAGTAGCTTGCGAGTAGCTTGGCTCGTTTGCACCCCTACCCGCAGTTGTTTGGTGATATGTGATTTCGGGGACGGAATCATCCTAAGGGGGAGAGAATTATAACACTCGTGTTTCTAGCCTAGGCATTTATATTGAGTTGATAGTCTAGGTTAACCTTTGTAACTCATTTTGAAGAAATGAAAAGGAATTATGTGAATATTATGTGAATTATGTGGTTTCTGCTTAATTATTAGGGCTTAATTAATTAAGAATAAAAATAAGCGTCAAAATTAAAGAGTGAGATAAGCCCGATATCTTTACCTAAAGTTGTAGTGGTCGAAACAAGGATTTCGGAGATATAAAGAATACCAAAATCCGAGTTATAACGAAGAAGTTATGACCTGTCGAAGTTTCGCGACAAAACCGGCACGACGCTGAATGTCGTAAAAAGTGAGTTTTTGATAAACTACTTTTTAGCCTTAGTGATCTAAACGAAATTCGTAGTATTTGTTAAACCGAGAAGTTCGATAAAAAGAATGCCCAAATCTGACTTCGTATGAGGAAGTTATGATTTTTCGAAGTTTCAGCTTAGCAGTAGACAGCTAAAAAACTCGAATTTTAGATCGAGCGATTTTTAGCCGACACAACCTAAACGAGAATTGAAGGTCTCGTCATTAGTAGCACAACGGTAAAAAGTCTGATGAAAACGGACGTCGGATGAAGAAGTTATGAATTTTTAACAGATTTCTTGTCCCGGTCTGTTAAAAATAATAATAAAAAAATTAAAGTCAAATATAGCGACGAAGTGTAAACAGAAGTTGTAGAGCGTAATTTTAGCTACGTGTGCATATAAAGAATGTCAAAAAGGATCTCGTATACGAAAGTTATGGATTTTAGAAGTTTGGCGCGAAAATCGAGAAAATTCGCATAGTCACACTTTGCCACGTCACCCTCGCTTAGAATGTGACACGTGTCATGCTGAGTCACCGAGCTACTGAGTCATCCGAAGCCGTGGCGCATCCGAGGAGCGACGCGTGTGCAGCCTAGTCCGAGCCTCGCAATGCATGCCGCGTGTCCGACCTTCGCACCAGCTGTCTCCCTTCCCTCCTGCTTCGGGTTCGAACCTCGGACCTAGACTCCGGTCCACTTAGAAGTTGCCAGCGAGCCCCTCGCAGGTGCGACCCATGTGCGAGCCATGCGCATCCCACGTGGGAGCCCTCCCCTGCGAGCCTTTGGATCTTCGCCACCTGGAGACTTCTCAGCCGTCCGATCAGAAGCTCTCCCCTATAAATACAAGGGTGCGAGACCTCCCGTGTATACTTTGGAAAATTGTCAATTTTAACCCCTAAACCCATATTTCTTTCATCTTAACATCCCGCGAAGCCCCGGTATCGATTGTAAACCCCGAAATACTCCACGAAGTGCCCGTGAAGCCCAAAAAATTTATCTTTTCGGTTTCGAAGCCCGACTTTTACAAAGCCCAGTTTCTCAATAAAACTCCCGATTTTATTAGAAACGATCGTTTTAGGAAACGAATTGTTGTCCGATTATCATCAAATCATGTGAGTGTGAAGTTACTTTCAATTTACACATAGATATGAAGTATTTACCTTGAAATACGTGTTATGTCTAAATATGTTAATTGTTTATTTGAGGTGACTGTTGAATTGATGTTTTATACAAGTTTTAAACTGTATATGCTTTTTATCTACAAAATATGTTGGGTAGAACATGGGTAGATGAAATAGTTGATGTGTGTTAAAATGGTGAGAGGCCTCGATGTTGTTGTTATAGTCATCTAGCGGAGTATAGATGACGACCGCTGACTTTTCTAGACAGTCCAGTGGAACACTAGCAGGTTCGCAACTTGTAGATGTTGATGAATTAAATGTTCATTGGCGTACTCCATCCCCCTCATGGTTGCCTTTAGGAAATGTATGGCTGAGGAAACCCCTTAGCAGTAGTGTCCATCCCGATGATATTCCTTAGGCTAGGTCCCTTGTGGTAGGTGTTTAGGGACGTAAAGTGAGGACAACGGGAATGGGTAATCATGGTTATTGTTGATTGGTGAACTTAATAAGTATATTATTATTGTGGGTTGAAAACCCTATATGCTCACCAGGCTGCCAAGCCTGACCCACTCAGTTTTATGATTACAGGTAGTGGACCCCGAGCATAGTTGGAGGACGATGAGAGATTTTTGGATTATAGGCCAGTAGTTGTAAATAACTGTTGAAAGGCTTATAATGTCTTGTTTATGCTTTTGATCTGTATCGGAACATGACATCCCGAGGTTTTGATATGAAATTAAACTATACATTTCTTAAAGAAGGTTTTGATAAACTTTTATCATATGTTGTTTGGGGACCAATTCTGCAACATCTTTTAAAAAGATTTCTCTGATTTTATTTTAAAAAGCATAAATTAAATCGGTCTTTTCTGGCCGAGAAATTAGGGGATGTCACACCTCCTCGGGCATTAGACAAGTCCGACATCGGGCCCCACCCGGCGTCGGACTGAAGTCCGGAATACATAACAATACATGAAAGAATCATGAAGACATCAAGCATAGAGACCTTCATCGGGCGCCGCCCGACATCTGAACGAAGTCCGGAACACATAACATATAAACTACATCGGGCTAACCCCGACATCGAACCTAATTCCGACATACACTAACATACATAAACGGGCCGACCTTGGTGCCTTAGACCCGTTCCTACTGGAAGAGGACTCACCTCGCATTGCTGAAGTCCCGCGAACAAAACTCTAGCTGTTGAATGACAGATTCCCGAATTGTCAACATCAAAATGACACCCAATTATTAAATGAGTTCCAACATATAACCATAAGTCCATGCTTGGGGTAAAAGACTACTTTACCCCCAAGTTAGCTTGATTCAAGCCCGAGGCCCAATCCAAACGCCCAAAAGTCAAACAATGGACCAAAGCCCAACATACATCCTAATTTTCCAAATTGGGCCCAAACCTCTAAATGGTCTCACCATAAGGCCCAACCATTTATACTTGGTCAAACACTTGGCATTCTGATGGTCTAATATTTCATAATTATCAAGGCCCAAATACGGCCCATTTATGGCCCAATTTTCCAAATTGGGCCCAAGCCTTTCCAATGGGCCTTATCTTAAAGCCCAATTTAATATTCTAGTCCATATACTTGTTCATGGATGGCTCATCAATAATCCGAACATCTAGGCCCAATAGAAAAGGCCCAACTCAAAACCCAACACAATTAGGGTTTTCACATGAAACGATGATCAGGCTTAATTAGAAACCCTTAACCCATTAAGGACTTAATCCATTAAGTCCATCAATCTACTAGGTCAATCATACAATGTATTTGGGCATAGTTCATACTTCAATCAACTGGTCCAAACACGGGTCCCGACAATCCAAAACTGACATCTTCCAAGATTAGGGTTTTCTAAACCCTAATTAGGGTTTCTAACCCAAGCACATGCCAATTAATCCATTTGTTAAGGTTTTATGTTGATTAATTATTAATTCAGTTGGGCACCACCCACTACCACCTTGGGTAGTGGTGGTGGTTGTGATTCTAGATCCAAAACGTGTCCAAACATATCTCAAATAATAATCTATTCACACTCAATGTACACCGCCACCAAACACGGCGGTTGGTGGCGGTGGCTTTTCTCGCGAATTTCGGAAAAACAACTCCTTACTTATTAAAACACATGTACCCCATCACTAAATATCACACACAACCACCACCACATGGCGGCGGGTGGTGGAATAACGGTTGTACACTACGGCAACCACCATGGTCGGCTGTCATGGTGGTTGTTCTCGGTTTTTCAGGCCAAAGAAAACGCCCACATGAACAACAACACACTTACTCGCGATCACACCCCCAGACTTGAACTCAGCCGATCACTCATAATGGTGGTGAACTTCGACCGGAAAATTGATGGGAAATTTTGCTCAACGGCGGCAGCGGCGACGATTGATCTGTAGAATTACGTTAGGAGCGAGGGCAGCTGGGATGTCGGCGACCACCATGAACGGCTACGAAAGGTGACAGAACATAAGGAGAAGAAGAAAGGTGGAGGTGTGGCAGCAACGATCATCAACCCCTCGCCTTCGTCGGCAGCGGAACGGCGACGACAGCACTCGACCGGTGGTTCCCGGCTCCAACGGTGGTGGCGGCTGGACAGATGGAGGGACGAGATTTGCGGCTGGAGTCTCCCATGGCGGCTGGTGAATATGTTGAATATTAGGGTTAGGGTTTGGCTTGGGTGGTGCTTCCATACACGGGAGGAAATGACGGGTCTTAACCCGTATTCTCTTTCAACATTTAAGCGTTTTTACAAGTTCAATCCTTCCTCACCAGATCTTCTTCAACTTTAATCCAAAATTTATCCTTTAGCCCCTGATTCCATAAATTTATTTCATTTTAGGTCCAAAGCTTACCAAACAACCCCTCCTCTACAAATTATTTGCAACTGAAGTTCATATATTACCATTCAGCCCCTTAGCCTCCAAAATCTCTTCAAATTGAGTCCCAATAATTTACCAAGCAGTCCTTGCCTTCGTAAATATTTACAAACCACTATGGAACTTACACTTTTAACCCCCAACTTCTATAATTGTAACAATTAACTCATCGAGACCAACACCTTGCTATATTATAGTGGATTTTAGGGCTACTATTCGTTCATTAATTTGTCTATTTATTTATTTAATAAATATGGTGTTACAACTCTCCTCCACTTAAATTAGATTTTGTCATCGAAATCATTCCTTACCATCCCTTACACACCCGACAACTTGATCGACATGGCCACAATCCCGAGCATAACCCCATCCTTCCCAGGGCAATCTAAATCATCCTCCCGCATGGTTCTAAAACCCGACAATGAATGAATTCCTTGCAACATGATTACATATACTATGTCTAAAATCTGAAGTCCCGAGATGGTCTGACTCCATGACAGACCGCCCATACTGAATCATTATTGTTGAATCCCTGCAGAACCCTTATACTTGACAGTAGGCTCAGCTAATCCTTCGAGTAGGAGGTCCATCCCTGCAACGGTTAGAATCGGATGAGAGCTGCGCATCAGAGTCCTATCAACTATCCTAAGATCATTTAATCCTGCTGTGAGTGACTTATCACTTCCCAATCAACCAGTTACTCCGTCGATACATGAAATCCTAAAATACCATTAGTGCTTGAAACACTGAAACAATCTGAAGCACTGAACTGCCTGAAACACTAAACTTTTTGAAACAACATGCTGCCACATGGATGCTTCCCCAAAATCCATCGGGACCCCTGGTTCCAGCTTATCTGGAATGCTGAAGTCATGCCTGGTTGCTGAGCCAAGAGCAATCTCACAGTCACCCCACGCGACTTCCGAACGAAATCCTTGTCTATCAATAGTTGCCGCTAGGTATCTTGACACTGTGGCTCTAACGACTTTCGGGACTAACCGATCGGGTCCATACGTCGAATCTTGACATGTGACAACCCGAAATTTCTATCTTGTAAAACCAATCAATTCAATCAAAAGTCAGACTTGTTTCTATCAACTTTTAGCTTTGTTAAGGGTTTGTTTGAGAGTTCTAAGCCTAGTACACTCAAGGATTGGGTGTTAGGAAGTATTTACTTGAGTTCATTGTGTTGCAATTGAGCCGGGAGCACCTTCACAAGGAGTTCACGGCCGCAAACTAGCGTTTACGACTATAAACCCATGTTGGTCGTAAACCCCTCTTCATATGAATGATTTCCTTCATTATTCATTCATTTCTCACATCTTCAAGTCAAGAATTCGCCTTTCTCTCTCAAGTATCATCAAGGATATCCTCCTTGATCTTCAAAAGTGTAAGTGATTCTTCCATGCTTTCTTGATATCCTTCTTATTCAAGTGAAACCCTATGATTTCATCCATGAATTCAACACTTTGGGTTTAGATCTTTAAATCATCATCTTTTTTTACCAAGAACACACACTTGTTCTTGGGGGCCTTAAACACCTTCAAGACTTCCATTAGGTAAGTATCCTTTCCATACACTTGTTATCCATTAGAAGCTCTTGATTTCCAGCCAAGAAACAACCACTTTATGCATGATCTTCAAGAGTTTACGGTCGTAAACCCTTCATTGGTCCATAAACCTTTCATAGATCATATAGTGGTCGTGAACCCTTCAACCCATGGTCGTAAACCCTTCATAGGATCCAGCCTAGGGCCGTAAACACTTCATGTGTGGCCGTAAACTCTTATATGGCCGTAAACACTTATAATGTGGCCGTGAACACCCTTTCATACAATCATATGTAATTGTAACACTTCATTCCAAGTGTTTCCTAGCACCTAAGGTTGTTCCCTTACATGATTAGTTGTTATATACACTAATTATATACATATATGTGTCATTATATGCTTAATAGGATCCGTTTGTGCTTGAGACTTCACTTGGCATACTTAGCATCCTATATCGATCCTTCATTCGAATCACTCACTAAATGTGATTTCATACCCCTAAACTCATCTTTTAATGATTTTAAATGCTTTTAGGGGGGGGGGGGTACAAGTAGAAAACAATATGGTTATAGTATCAATCACATGTGATTTATAACTACCAAACAAAAGGATTTCTGAGACTTCAAAACTGTGTTATCAAACAAACTGTTTCAAATCATTTTTAAAACTGACATCAAGTCATCAATAACCATTCAAATGGTTAAAACAATTTTTATATGATAAACTCTTTATCGTTTTACAAAACTCTTTTAAACTTATATATTGTCAAAATCATGTCTATATAGATATAGTAATATAAATAAGGTTGAAAGGGCTTAGGACTGATAACTCGCTTTATTTCCTGTTCCTTGTTTGGTTGTAAACTTAGGGTATCGGTTATTTGTCTGAGTGTCGTTTAAATCTTAGTTATATATATATATATATGTGTGTGTGTGTGTGTGTATATATATATATGTATGTATGTAGATATAAAAGTTCTTCCAATCAGTTCAATACCTTTGGGTAGCAAAGGTGTACAAACATAATCAATCATTCAACTGCATAGCTTACTAGTAAACTATAATAGGTATAGTTTAGAGGATTACTACTTACTATTCCTAGAACAATGAAACTTACAAGTGTCAGTTCATACATGAGTCAATTCATACATGAGTCAGTTCAAACATACAATAACTAGAACATAAAGGAACATACAATAACAATAACATAAAGGAACATACAATAAAAAGGACAGAAAGGAACATACAATAACAAGAACAGAAAGGAACATACATCCTTTTACAAGAACAAGATAAGATTAATGTGAAACCACTACTTCACGACGTAGCAATAAACTTGTTAGGTCGCGTTTTGTAACCAGAGTCTCCTGGAGGGAGATCGGGCATTGTGTGTTTAACCACATCCTAATTGTTAGCTATAGTCCGACAGACAATCCAAGGGGTGAAAAGTGTCACATCAGTTTCGACGCCAGCAGGTCGTCGTGTTAAACACTCGTCAATCAGTATGGTTATAACCTCATCACATTTTAACCTTAATTAAACAAATTGGTTTTAAGGTAGTTAGTGCTTCAGTAGTTACTTATTACAACATTACTATACACTTCCATTTTTCCCATTACATTCATATAGTTATCTTCTCACATAAACAATAATGAAAACTATTTTCTGGTAATAATAGTCATACTTGGGAAAATACTCACTTTTATAAAAGAACAAACATACATAACAGTCGGGTCTTGGTAGAAGACTACTCCCCATTTTAGTAGAAAATATAGGATTTTCTAGGAAGTATACAAACATTTACATCAAACACTTACAAACTTTACATCAAACACTTACAAACTTTCATCAAACTTATACAAACATTTGACACTAAAATACTTATGAACTCACCGACTTAAATGCTGATCTACTCTTTCAAAATAACTTGTATTCTCAGGTCACCAGTAGACAGGTACATTAGACCAGGTTTTGAGAAGACGGAGCATGTTCAAGACTCGTCTTATATATATATATATATATATATATATATATATATATATATATATATATATATATATATATTTGATATCTTTCAAACTTTACACAGAACACACTTGTATTAAATTATATTATTAATGCAATGGATGATGTTGTTGCTTGTTTTACTATTGTGCATTGTTATGATACTGAACATGACGTCCTCCACCCCCGAACGTTTCCACCGTTCTGGTTTGGGGGTGTGACATGACATCACTCAAGTCCAATAGTAAAAGTGACAACTACATGATCAAGGGTAGCCTTATATCACAAACGACCTTAAACGGTCCATCGCTTCCTTAATCCCATGAGTGCAGTGATGTTCCTACGGTCTTGTCACTGGCTTAAACAGGTCTGATTCATATGGGGAAATCCGTAAACCAATATGTGGATTTGCCACGCCCTCACTGCTTCACCCGAATTGGTGGGTACTATTGTTCCTTCCGCGATCTAACAACGCTCTCATGCTATCTACCAACCTAGTGAATGCTACGGCTACACCCGTAGTCTTACAACGCTCTAGCACTATCTACCAACTTCGGGAATGCTACGACTACACCTACAGACTTACAACACTCTAGCACTATCTGTCAACCTTGTGAATGACTTACAACATTCTAGCACTATCTGCCAACCTTGTGAATGCTACAGCTACACCCGCAGACTTACAACACTCTAGCACTATCTGTCAACCTTGTGAATGCTACGACTACACCCACAGACTTACAACACTCTAGCACTATCTACCAACCTCGTGAATGCTACAACTAGACACACAGACTTACAACACTCTAGCAATATCTTCCAACCTTGTGAATGCTACGACTACACCCGCATACTTACAACACTTTAGCACTATCTTCCAACCTTGTGAATGCTACGGCTACACCCACAGACTTACAACACTTTCTCACACTATCTGGCTGTTAGTAAATGCTACGGCTATCCCACAGTCTTAAAACACTTTCCACACTCTCTCAATCGCTGATTACGAATTCGAAAACATCCTATGTCGAGCACACGCACACGATCTAACATCCAAACTAAACTCATGTCCTCGCTGGAATCCCCAACCTGATTTTCCAAGGACCGCTATCAAACATTCCGAGAACGTGATCTCATCATTGGCAAGTTTTCTGAACTTCCAACTCACACTACCCTCATTCCATACAACCGCTTGGGCTGTCTTTCTTCATGACAAGGGTGCGAAACTTATCCAAGTTTCAAAAATGCTTCTACTTCTGAATCCCTAGACAATTATCCCCCACTTAGATTCGACTAAGTCATCATAATGCATGAAAATTGGAAAATTCCCAATCCTTCTCATTTTACCACGATCGATCCGATGACAACCAACTCTTACCAACTAGTGCCCCATTACTAGCCAACCAATAACGGTTACTAAGATACCCAAATCCTGTCGATGCTGGATAACCATCCTGCAGAACCCTGACTGCAGACCTTCCACAAAACCCCTAATCCGATCTCGACCATAAACCAAGATAACAGTGTACACTCCCAACCCGCAATTAAGGAAGTAACCTTTCGCTGCCCATTAATAATTCTTGGTATGCAATTGGCATATGACATCTCTTAAAAATAAAACCCTAACACAAACAGGGAAATAACCGAAGTGTACCTTTATCCAAGCCCTTAGAGCGAAAAACTCCATCGTGCGGTTTCCCGCAAGTGCTGCACTGAATCTGACCCTGTTGGCCTCTTTAAAGCTGCTCCAAAATCTTGGGTCTCCTCCCGAGACCCTCCCATATAAGCAACTGATTTGATTCCTTCTTCCTAGTGTGCTCCAAGTCAATATCCCGTTCTTAGGCTCTAGAAGTCATATCATTCAGGGTCTCGTACCCCGAGATACTTACGATCTCCCTACTATCCTTCTGCAGTATGTCATGATACCTTACCTTCTTCATTTCCTCATCTGATGCATACTACAGTACCAAGTAAGCTCTCTCCTGAGACTTGGCATTTCTCTCTGCCACATTCTCAGTAGTCTGGCGGAGATCTAACAACTCTTGCGCCAACTATTGCGCCTCAATCGCATGGGCAAGCTCTGCACGGTATCTGGTCGAAAAGTCATCCCATGACATAACATCGACCGCATCATCACCCAACTCACTACCAACCTCTTCGCATAAATCATGTGCCCTTCCCTTCAGGAGGCAAGGAGTAAGTCGGACCTTGTCCCTCTTAGGCACCGGCTGGTACAAAATGTGTTGGAAACATCTGCCAACCATCTGCTGCTAGCAATGGGGTCCCTAGCCCCTTGATAATCTGGAGCTTCACAAGCTCTGAATTCCCGAAACATCAACGTACGCGCCCCTATCATGGCCGCTATCTTAGTGCAGAATGCACTCAGCCTTTCATCATAAATATCTAAAATGCCCTCCTTGGTCATAACAAAGATCACATGAGTCTGATAAGTGATACTGTGCATACTCTCAGATGGAATGAACTCCTCATCTGACCATCAAGTTGCCCGACTCCAAAGTCCGAGCATGATCCCTTTCCGGGGCCAGAGCTTCCATCCTACCACGTATCGTCACTATACTCGGAAATATACCATCACAATCATCATAATACTCATCATAACTTGAGGGATCTCACACACTACAAGTTTCTTGGGTTCATCTCAGCCTTCCTTGATTCGAGTATGGATCCTCTGCTTTCAGTAGTACGTGCCCATACTACCTTCCACATCTATCCGTACATTCCTCAAGAACTGCATTGACTCCTCCTAGTCCCTTCTACTACTACTGCTTCACGCGATACTCTCATCCTAGGCTTGCCCTAGGGTAATCACCGACCCACGCTCCGCCATCAGCTACATAAGAAGTCCCTGCTATCTCCCCTAACTAGCTCATGAATACTATTACAAATTACTAAGACTAGATAATTCTTTGAACGAGAGATCCGAGTATCCTACCCTACGACGGTTGGATTCAAACAAGAGCTGCACAATAGAGCTAGACCTACCCTTATGAAATTATTTAGTCGTCGCAATATGTAATTTAACATATTCATTTACTAGTTAGTAAAAGATAACTAGAACACCTAAAAGCACAAAGCAAGAAGCATTCGATCATCGAGTAAACATAATCAAGCATATATCATTCAGTCCATCCCTTACTAATTTGTACTAGCATACAGTTCATAAAGTTGAAATACATATAACAGGCATATAAGGCATCCTTCCTAGATCCTTAGCCCTAATCTAGCATGCAGTTATCATAAAGCTTATACACATATAATAGGCACATAAGGCATCCTTCCTAGATCCTTAGTCCTACTCTAGCATGCACTTCTCATAACATATCATAATATAAACTTGTATGGGTAATTTAGGAGTACTTACTTGAGCTCGGATGATTGCATGCACCACCCCCTTTTCTCTTTTCAAAGTTCTTTTTCTCTTTTCAAAGTTCTTTTTCTCTTTTCAAAATTCTTTTTATAAAAATGATTTTCTTTTGAAAAATTTCATACCATGTCCTCATTTTGAGTCCAAACACACTCGAGAGTGTGCCCGAATCCCTCAAACCAAGGCTATAAGACAAACTTGAAACATCCCAAAAATATAGTCCAAAATTTTCGTTTTAAACCATTTAAGAAAACCCATAATTCATAAAACAACATAATAAAATCCCAAATCGTGTATCTCAAACATCATATCATAATACTGTATCAAGACCATGTATCAAAATATCAGAGCCTAAAATATCCCAAGCTGAAAACTGTGGTGTGTGCCATTCAGTCATCCCGAGCTCTTCCCCTTGCTACCAAAAGTACCTGAAACCAAAACCGAAAACTGTAAGAACGAAGCTTAGTGAGTCTCCCCAATACCACATACCATACATATAATCACATAACTTGGGCCTTGCCAGGTACATCGGGCCCCGCCCGACATCGGACCGGAATCCGGTATACATATAAACATATCAACAATGGATATAACATAAACATATAACATAAACATTACTTGGGCCTAGCCCACTACATCGGCCCCCGCTCGACATCAGACAAGTACAACATCGGGCCCCGCCCGACATCGGACCGAAGTCTGATATACATATATCATATCAACAAACATGTAATATAACACATAACATAAACATATAAACTAAACCTTCCTCGGGCTTGTCCCGACATTTGACCAAGATCCGAAACATATAACACATAACATATAACTAAACACTGCTTGGGGTTGCCCCGTCATCGGACCGAAGTTCGGAACACATAACAATACATGCAAGAATCACAAAGACATCAAGCATAGAGATCTTCATCGGGCCCCACCCGATATTGGACCGAAGTCCGGAACACATAACAATACATGCAAGAATCACAAAGACATCAAGCATAGAGACCTTCATCGGGCCCCACCCGACATCAGACCAAAGTCCAAAACACATAACATATAAACTACATCAGGCTAACCCCGACATCGGACCTAAGTCCATCATACACTAACATACATAAATGGGCTGGCCTTGGTGCCTTATACAAGTTCCTATTGGAAGAGGACTCACCTCGCATTGCTGAAGTCCCGCGGACAAAACTCTAGCGGCTGAATGACAGATTCCCGAACTGTCAACATCAAAATAACACCCAATTAATAACTGGGTTCCAACACATAACAATAAGTTCATGCTTGGGGTAAAAGACTACTTTACCCCTAACTTAGCTTGATTCAAGCCCAAGGCCCAATCCAAAAGCCCAAAAACCAAACAATGAACCAAAGCCCAACATATGGCCAAATTTTCCAAATTGGACCCAAACCTCTACATGGTCTCACCTTAAGGCCCAACCATTTACCCTTGGTCCAACACTTGGCATTCTGATGGTCCAATATCTCATAATCATCAAGGCCCAAATATGGCCAATCTATGGCCCAATTTTCCAAATTGGGCCCAAGCCTTTCCAATGGGCCTTATCCTAAAGCCCAAGTCAATATTCTAGTCCATATACTTGTTCTTGGATGGCCCATCAATAGTCCAAATATCTAGGCCCAACACAAAACCTAACACAATTAGGGTTTTTACATGAAATGAGGATTAGGGTTAATTAGAAACACTTAACCCATTAGGGTTAAGGACTTAATCCACTAAGTCCATCAATCTACTAGGTCAATCATACAGTGTAATTCGGCATAATTCATACTTCAATCCACTTGTCTAAATGGGGGTCCCGACAATCCAAAACTAACATCTTCAAAGATTAGGGTTTTCTAAACCCTAATTAGGGTTTCAAAACCAAGCACATTGTAATGTCTGGTTCCCGGTATGTAGGAGGCCAGATGTATGTTCTGGATGCATTAAGCCCCACTGAAATCGACTGGGTAGACTTGGACTATGGGGGACTGGATGAGTCGTCCATATGACTCGGCGAGTCGGGTCATGGTTCCCCAACCTTTTCTGTTTCTGAACAATCTGGTTGAGTCTAGAAGAGGACTCAACAAGATGGATGTGAATATGGACTTGAAGATCAAAGAACTCAACGAGTTCATGGAGGAACTCGGCGAGTTCAATGCAATGTACCAAATTATTTGAAGAAGAACTCGACCAGTCAAGGAAGAACTCGTCGAGTCAAGGGCTAGCATTCCAACTTGCATAAAGCAAGACTCGATGAGTTCAAGGATGAACCCGACGATTCATGAGCAAAATATCCTGATTATGTATGAAGGAGAACTCGACGAGTTCTTGAAATACTCGACGAGTAGGATCGAAGTTCCAGTATTTTGTGGATTATGGAACTCAACGAGTTAGTGGACCAACTTGGCGAGTTGAGTAAACCAGATGTTGACTTTGACCAAAAGTAGACTTTGACTAGGGTGTTGACCTTGACTTTGACTTTGACCTAAGTTGAACCTTGAAAGGGTTATGAGTATGCAATGGTAATTAAGGAAGATTATTATGTGTAGGAGTTTGATGAGTTTGAGAGGAGTTGATCCCAGCATCGAGGACAGTTCAGATACTACGCAACATTGAGGTGAGGTACCTTCCAGTAGAAGTGGGTCTAAGGCACAAAGGTCGGCCCACTAGTAAGAGTTATAGTAGAGATGATTGTCTTCGTGCTAATTATCTGGTATGTGCCATTTGTTATGATTATGTACTAGCATGATCTTATGTTATGTGATAGTAGGTAGTAGGAGGAATAGTCCCCGTATTACGGTCGTATGGGCCGAAGGGTAGGTCGGGTACCCCAGATATGCCCAACAGTATGTTTATGCTATGTTATTATATGGTAGTAGTAGGGGGTGGAATTAAGGATGAGCATAAGCAGGTACCCGCCTCATTTGGCTAGAACTGGAACCGGAACCGGCGGTTCCTAGAAAGTTAGAACCGGAACCGGAACCGCTCTAGGCAGTTTTTAAAAGTTTGGAACCAATCCTGGAACCAGCGGTTCCAGTTCTGGGAGTGGGTAAACCGATTACATTAATTTTGTTATCTTTTGTTGATAAAACCGCAATTTAGTTCGATCCAAATCAAATCCTTTCGGACCAAAGATGGACAAAATCGGACGAACATATTCTAAAACGGTCTAAGTAACACACATATTTATATAAAATAATATATATATATATATATATATATATATATATATATATATATATATATATATATATATATATATATATATATATATATATATATATATAAACCGGTTCCGGTGGGTACCCAGCGGGTAGCGGTTCCGAAAAAACAAGAACTGGAACCAGAACCGCTTAAGGCGATTCCATAACTTTAGGAACCAGAACCGAAACCGCTTAAAGTGGTTCCGGTTCCAAAACTGGCAGTTTCGAGGTGGTTCCAGTTCCAAAACTGGGTACCCGGTTCTGATAAACTGGAGGGTAGGTCGGCACCCCAGAAATGCTAGACAGGGTAGGTCGGCACCCCAGAATCTCCAGACAGGGTAGGTCGGGCACCCCAAAATTGCCCGGAAGCATGTTAGCTATGTGGTATGTGGTATGATAGGGGAACTCACTAAGCTTCGTGCTTACAGTGTTCAATTTTGTTTTCAGGTACCTCTTCATCGAAGGGGAAGGAGCTGGCACGGTAGCAGCACATCATACACACAAGATTTTCGCGTTATGAGATCCTTGGGATTGTACTCTGACATTGTTACTACTTTTATTATATGGTTTTGAGACATGTATTTATGGTTTTATGAAATGATATGACTCAATGATGTTTTCTTATAATTGTTTTTGTAAATCATTTTATCAAAATGAATTTTTTGGTCTTGAAAATTGGGATGTTACAAGCTGGTATCAGAGCCTTAGTTTGAGGGATTATGACACACTTCCGGGAGTGTCTGAACTCAAATCGAGGGTTTGAAAGATTTTCACAAGAAAATAGTTTTTCCAAAAGTTAAAGTAAAGAGTTTTGAGAAAGAACAAGGTGTGTGATGTGTGAAACCGGCCAAGATCAAGTAAGTTTTCCCCAAGATAACCATACATTTTATGTTGTGATATGATATGATTATGAGAACTGCATGCTAGATTAGGGCTAAGGATCTAGGAAGGATGCCTTTTATACCTACTATATGTATATGAGAACTGCATGCTAGAATAGGGCTAAGGATTTAGGAAGATGCCTGGTATGCCTGTTGTATGTGCTTATTGAGCTACATGATAGTACTGAGTAGTCAGTGATATGATAGCCTGGATAGGATATGCTTGGTTTGGGTTACTCAATGCTCGAATACTGCTTGCTTTGTGCTATTAGGAGTTTTAGTTATCTTTAATTAACTAGTAAACAAATACGCTAAGTTACATATTACAAGGACTAAATAATTTTAGAGGGTTAGGTTTAGCCCTATTTCGCAGCTCTCGTTTGAGTCTAACCAAATTAGGGAGAGACCTCTCCTTCGAATAATTATCTGGTCTTAGTAATATGTAATGGTATTCGTGAGCTAGTTAGGGAGAGATGACAAGGACTTCTTATGCAGCTGATGGCGGAGAGTGGGTTGGAGGAGTTACCCTAGGGTAAGCCTAGGATGAGATTAGAGCAGTGAACTATATCAGTAAAAGGGACTTGGTGAAGTCAAAGCAATCCTTAAGGAAATTACGGATAGATGTGGAAGGTAGTATGGGCCAGTACTACTGAAAGCAGAGGATCCATACTCGAATCAGGGAGGGGCGAGATGGAACCAGGGAACTTGTAGAGTGTGTGAGACCTCTCGAGATTATGTATGACCCTGACACTTATGTATTTTGTTTCAGAATGGTGATGATTACTCATCACGGAGTAGGAGAATCGGGATCAACGTCAGGATTAGGTTTGGGTTCTGATCCAGTTGATGAGGGACTATGCGAGTTGATCGTGTCTGAGATCACGAGAGGCATCCTTGAGTCGACCTCGGTGATTTTCAGGTCGATCAAGGAAGGGATTATCGAGCAGTTGGAGGATCGTCTCATGGCGTTCAGGAACGAAATGACATCTGGCCAGACAGGGACACCCACACTCTCCTTCAAGCATTTCAGGGGATGTGGTGTGCCAGACTTCCATAAGGTGAAGGACCCCATTGTTGCCAGGATATGGATTGCAGACATGGAGTCTGCCTAGTTGACGAACTTTTACCCAGAGGGGTTGAAGGTCCGGTATGCTGCAGGTTGTTTGAGGGACAGAGCTAAAGATTGGGAGGAGTCATTGGTGATTCTTTGGGAGCCTTAACCATTGAGTCTATGACCTGGTCTGACCTTGTGACCACATTTAGGGATGAGTTTGCACCAGCTGTGGAGCTTCAGCAGCTGGCCAAGGAGTTTCTTGACATGAGACAAACTACTGAGACAGTGGCGGAGATTACCGCTAAGTTCCGGGAGAGGGCCTTATTGATGCCTCGGTATGCAGGGGATGAGGAGATGCGGATGTCACACCCCCGAACCAGACGGCGGAAACGTCCGGGGGCTGTCGTGACTCAATTGAATACCATAACATTGAATATATATGAAACATAACAACATTCGTCACCATTCATCAACATAGTACAACCAGTAGTGTTTACATATCATACATTGTTTAAACATTACATTCCCCAAAAATTAATTTGTTCAATTCATACAAAAATAAACTGCAACCGTCACTGAGTATGATTTCCCTTGATTCACTGGTTCCCTGAGAATACAAGTATTTTGAAAAAACGTCAACATATGAAATGTTGGTGAGTTCATAAGTAGTGTTTGAAATCGAATGTTTGTATTGCTTGAAAAACCACCAGAAAATCCGATATTTTCTGAAAAGAAAGCTTTTGAAAACGTTTGTGAAGATCCATAGGTATGCTTGTTTGTTTCTATACTTGAAAAAAAATGATGCATTTCAATTCTGTACGTATTGAAAACCCTAGGAAAACCCGATGTTCCCCTAGTTCCTTTGGAATCCATTAAGTTGCGTTGAAACCATTACGAAGATAGCAGTGTCAGTCCCAGGCGACGTTGGAAGGTTCTCGAGCAGGATTATTTACTACAAACCCGCGTTACGCAAACGCCCAGTTTGTAGATATACTAACGATTCCCGAAGGCGTCGTCAGTACTAATCGCGTTATCCAATCGCCCGGACAAGGTGTAGTCCCACATCCGAAGAGAAAGAGGTCACGAAGACCCCGGTGACTCCATTAACCGGTTGGGGAAAATATGCGTGCGAGGGGTCCCCGACCCGCCTCGTAAAATATGCAGACTCTTCTAGCAATACCAAGGACCCTTGGGGACCAGTGGTACAAGCCATTGAAAGTCACTCTACGTTGTGCCAAGTCGGTGAAACTCAACACTTCGTAGAAAATATGTGTCTTCGGGCCTTAAGATCAGGTCATTGGGCTAGCTAGGCCCAACAAGCAAGATTTTACACTTTTGGGGCCCGAAGATGGTGCGTAGACGTCTGTGCACACTCGTATGTATATGTATTACCAAACGTTATTTGTATGAATCGTAGTATCGAAGAGTTAGTAGTTGTAGATTTCCATTGGCTCGAGACCGAGCCAATTCGTTTAACGACTTTTGGTATTGTAATGAGTTGTATTTCGTCGATAGTCGCGGTGTCATTATTTGATCAAATTGTACATATTGAATTAGCCTTGAAATATTTCTGTTTTCAGCCCCTCATTATTTGTAAAATTTACATTTTCAACCCTTTTTATGTAATATTTCCCGGTTTGGTCCTTAAACTATTTTTTTCTTGACATTTTAACACCAAAAATTATTGAAATTAATATTTTCCAGCATATTTTTCATAGAAAACAGTTTAAGTCCCTGAAAATGCAGTTTTTCTCGGTTTTAGCCCTTCTTTTCGCAATTTTGACAATTTTGGCCCAAATTGGAAAATTTTTGCAACTTTGGTCCTTTTTAAATTTAAAAAGCATTTTAAACCTTTGAAAAGGATTTGGGACACTTATAGTCCACTGTTTTACAGAAATTCACAGTTTTGGTCCTCCAAAACAGAAAAATTCGCATAATGGGCCTCCTTGGGCCGAAATTTTCATTTTTAGCCCAATAAGCTTGAAATTTATGTTTTTAATCCTCTATTTGAATATAATTCCAGAAATAGTTTTATGGAAACTGTTTTGGCACATTTCATCCATTAGAATCTGTGAAATGTCAATTTGGGCCCTTAATTTTGTATTTTTCACATTTTTGGCCCAAAATGTGTGTTTTTAGCTTAAAGAAAATTGTTGCTAACCACTTAGCTATTTTTCTTGTATCACTTTATATGTAGAAATATATTTGAAGCTAAAATCATAAAACATAAGTTATGTCTCGGTTTTGAGGGGTTTAATGGCTAGATCCAACATTAAAACACATAAAAGCATACATATAAGCATGGAAATCATACAAGGCATACAAAACACATATAGATCTACACTTTCACTTGTATTCCCCCCCCCCCCCCCCCACAAAACTCATAAAAACAGAAAATAGGGGGTATGAAGCTCACCTTGGGGTATTGACTCGGTTTTGCAAGGAAAAATGGAAGGAAAATGAAGTGATTTTTGGCCTAAGCTCCCTTTGATGAAGATCTCGAGTTTGAGATGGTTCTAGGGTGCAAGATCACGATTTTTGCATGGATTAGGAGGAGATTTTTGATAAATAAAGAATACAAGTCATAGATCCAAGCAAAACCTTACCTTAGATGGTGATTTTTCTTGAAAGATCTCCTTGAAAGCTTCTTGAAATCTCGAATTTTTGGGGAGGAAATGAGAGAGTTTTCTTGAATGTTCTTTGAGGGAATTTGTGAAATGTGTGTGTGTGTTTGAGATGTGGCTGAGAGTGAGAGAGAGGAAGAGAAAGAAGTGATTTTTGAAGTGATGCTTGCATGGAGGCATGAGATGTTGCTTGGATATCCTATGGGTAAAGATGAGGTGGCATGCATTAAGTCAACACTTCCATTTCTCTTTGGGTTTGGGCCTTTGGGCCGAGATTTTTTTAAAAAGGGAAAAGAAAAATTTGGGCTTTTTCCTTAAACCCAAAGTTTGAGTTAGTTAGAGTGTGTTTTATGCTTAAAAGAATGTAGTATGATTTTTTTTTATATTTTTATTGGACTAGTTTAGGTTATTCATGGCCCACAGCTTTCAATTCATTTCATTATAGGCCCAACATGACCTAAAATGTTAAAATAAATAAGAGTGGGTCCAATTAGAGCCCAATTAGGGTTCTAAGCCCATGATAGTCCAATTGGAAACTTATTGGTCCATTTGGATCCAATAAGGAAGTTCTAGTCCAAAATAGACTCAACAAGAACTTCTAGGGTTTTCCAATTGTTTGATGACTACTTGTAGTACTTGCGTAATGTATTTACTTGAAGTTTCTGATTCACATTAACTTGAATGTATAGATTACGTGGCTCAAAATTTACAGTTGTGACATCATCCCCCCGTTAGAGGGAATTTCGTCCCGAAATTCTGTTTGAAAGCTAGATTTGAGAATTGCTAGAATAGGTGAGGGTACTTCTGCTTCATTTGATCTTCGCGTTCCCACGTGAATTCTGGCCCACGCTTTGCGTTCCACCGTACCTTCACGATCGGGATGCGACTTTGTTTAGTACGCTTCACCTCCCTGTCCATGATTTCGATTGGTTCTTCGACGAACAGGAGATTCTCGTTGATTTCGATTTCGTCAAGAGGAATGACAAGGGTTTCATCTGATAGGCACTTTTTCAGATTAGAAACATGAAACACGGGGTGTACACCGTTTAGCTCCGTGGGTAGTTGTAGTCTGTATGCTACTGGACCTATTCGGGCGACGATTTCGAAAGGTCCAATGTACCGTGGGTTTAGCTTTCCTCGTTTTCCGAAACGTATAAATCCTTTCCAGGGTGAGACTTTCAGCAATACTCGATCACCGACCTGGAACTCTAAGGGCTTTCGTCGTCTGTCTGCGTAGCTCTTTTGCCGGTCACGCGATGCTTGTAATCGAGCTTTGATCTGGACAATCTTTTCTGTGGTCTCGCGAATGATCTCCGGTCCTGTCATTGCCCTATCCGACGTATGTGTTCTTGCTAGCTGGGTGTCACCTACTTCAGCCCAACATAACGGTGATCTACATTTACGCCCGTACAGTGCTTCGAAAGGGGCCACCTTAATGCTCGAATGATAACTATTGTTATATGAAAACTCGATCAGCGGTAGGTGGGTATCCCAAGACTTTCCGAAGTCTATCACACATGCACGAAGCATGTCTTCAAGCGTCTGAATGGTTCGTTCGCTTTGACCGTCCGTTTGTGGGTGATACGCGGTGCTCATATCGAGATGAGTTCCCATGGCCTTGTGGAGCGACTGCCAAAAGCGTGACGTGAACCTACTGTCCCTATCCGAGATGATAGATTTTGGCACTCCATGAAGTCTTACAATCTCTCGTAGGTACAAACGCGTCAGCCTCTCCATCTTGTAGGACTCTTTGATTGGCAGGAAATGGGCAGATTTCGTCAGTCGGTCGATTATTACCCATATGGTGTCCAATCCTTCCGACGTCTTGGGTAGCTTGGTCACGAAGTCCATAGAAATCCCCTCCCATTTCCACCCATGGATTGCCGGTTGTTGCAACAACCCGGAAGGTTTCTGGTACTCCACTTTCACTTTGGCACACGTAAGGCACTTACTAACATAAGTCGCAATTTCCGCCTTCATGTTAGGCCACCAATAGTGCTGCTTAATGTCCAAATACATCTTGTCCGAACCAGGATGAATGGAGTATCGTGTCTTGTGGGCTTCCTTCATAACGGTCTCTCTGAATCCTCCGATTTTTGGAACCCAAATACGGTTCATGAAGTAGTATACCCCATTCTCTTTGACTTCTAGGTTCTTCTCCATTCCGCGTAATGCCTCGCTAGTTCTATTTTCCGCTTTCATAGCCTCTGCCTGGACTGATGCAATTTGAGTGGTCAGATGAGACTGAATGGTTATCGAGTGCGTTTTCGTGCGGCGATTTGTGTATTCCTTCCGACTTAATGCGTCAGCTACCACGTTGGCCTTGCCTGGATGGTACTTGATCTCGCATTCATAGTCGTTTAACAACTCCACCCATCTTCGTTGTCTCATGTTCAGCTCCTTCTGATTCAAGATGTGCTGGAGGCTCTTGTGGTCTGTGAAGATGGTGCACTTGGTACCGTACAGGTAGTGCCTCCAAATTTTTAGGGCGAAGACCACGGCTCCCAGTTCTAGGTCATGGGTCGTGTAATTTACTTCGTGCATCTTTAGTTGACGGGACGCATATGCTATCACTCTTCCACGTTGCATGAGAACGCAACCTAAGCCTTGATTTGACGCGTCACAGTAAACTACAAAATCTTCCGTTCCTTCAGGTAGAGATAGTACAGGAGCGCTGCAAAGAGCTTGCTTCAAGGTTCGAAACGCAATCTCTTGTCGGTCTGTCCACTTGAATGGCACGCCCTTTTGCGTAAGCAAGGTAAGCGGCTTGGCGATCTTAGAGAAGTTTTGGATGAATCTCCTATAGTACCCTGCTAGGCCTAAGAATTGACGAATTTCTGTGGGCGTAGTCGGAATTGCCCATCCTTCCACAGCTTTGACCTTAGAGGGATCCACATGAATTCCATCTTGGCTAACTACGTGGCCTAAGAAATTCACACTCCGAAGCCAGAACTCGCACTTGGAGAGTTTGGCGTAAAGCTTTTCCGTGCGCAGAGTCTCTAAAATTTGTCGGAGATGTCGGCCATGCTCCTCTTTGCTTCGAGAATAGACGAGGATGTCATCGATAAACACAATGACGAAGTTGTCCAGAAACGGTCGACAGATTCGATTCATTAGGTCCATAAATGCGGCAGGTGCATTGGTTAGACCGAAGGGCATTACAACGAATTCATAATGTCCGTAGCGGGTTCGGAAAGCGGTTTTAGGAATATCCTCTTCTCGGACTTTGAGTTGGTGGTATCCGGACCGTAAATCTATTTTTGAAAAATAGCTAGCTCCTTGGAGCTGGTCGAATAGATCATCGATTCGTGGGAGTGGGTAGCGGTTTTTGACAGTGAGTTTGTTTAACTCTCTGTAATCGATGCACATTCTGAAAGATCCGTCCTTCTTTTTGACAAAGAGCACCGGAGCTCCCCATGGCGAGTAGCTAGGTCGGATAAATCCCTTGTCCAGAAGCTCACTGAGTTGGCTGGATAATTCCTGCATTTCAGCAGGTGCCAACCGATATGGTGATTTAGCGAGGGGAGTTGCTCCTGGAACGAGGTCGATTCGGAACTCAACCTGTCTCTCTGGGGGTACTCCTGGAAGATCTTCGGGAAACACGTCCGGAAATTCACATGCTACCGGAATGTCTTGGATGTTAGTTTCTTCTTTGGTCTTGTCCACTATGTGGGCCAAGAACGCCAAACTGTTCTTTCGCAAGTGTTTTTGCGCTTTGATGCACGAGATGAGGCGGAGATTCGTACCGGGTTTGTCTCCGTAAATTACTAGGGTTTCGTGATTTGGGAGACGAAGGCGAACGGCCTTCTCGTGGCACATAATCTCAGCATGGTGGGGGCTTAACCAATCCATGCCGATAATCACATCGAAACTCCTAATTGATACTGGCATTAGGTCTATTCGAAAGACGTGCTGGTTAAGGGTTAGGGTACATCCGATGTAGATCTCCCTAGTGGATTCGGTTTTCCCATTGGCCATTTCCACCGTATAGGTTTCATTTAGCTTCTGGGGTTGTTGTTTTAGTAAATGTTTAAACTTCTCGCTTACGAAACTTCGCTCCGCTCCGGTATCAAATAAGATGCATGCATGAGTGTGGTTTAGGAGAAACGTACCGGTCACAACTGCGGGATCTTGAACTGCATCACTCTGACCCATAGTCAGCATTCTTCCTGCTCCTCTGTTTCCTGAGTTGTTGTTGTTAGGGCAATCTCGGTGGAAATGCCCCGTCCTTCCACACCCGAAACAGGTGTGGCTAGGCCCTGCGTTGTTGCCGCCGGCATTGGTGTTGTTGATGTTGCGGTGGTTGTTGTTGTTGTTGTTCTGGTTGTTTCCCTGACTCTGGTTCTGAGAAGGATAAGTCCTGCAGAATCTTGCAGTATGTCCCCTTCGGTTGCAACTGGTGCAATGGAACTCCTTACATTCTCCATGATGATGGAAATTGCACTTATTGCACTTGGGAGCGCTACCAGAGTAGGGCCTTGAAGCATTTGAAGCAGCTGAGGCTGGAGCATGTGAGGTGACTGGAACCGGCGCAGTAACAGCGTTAACTGCCACTGTTTGTTGCCTTTTTGAGGTCTCGGGGCCCTGACGCCCCTTTCTTTTGTGGTTCCATCCCTTCTTACCATCCCCCTCCTTCTTCTTCTCGGTCTCCACTGGTTTTTCGCCCTTTTTGTGGTTATGATCATATAGCCTCTTTGCCAATCTCTTCGCGCTGTCAAACGTTTCAGGGTTAGCAGCTATCACGTTCCCTTGAATGGGGGATGTCAGTCCCCAGATGAATCGTTCAATCTTCTTTCCCTCTGATGTGATCATACCCGGGCACAACAGGGATAGTTCGCTGAATCTCGATATGTAAGCATCGATGTTCCCATTCTGCACCGTGAGATTCCACAGCTCCTGCTCCATCTTCTGTATTTCACCTCGGGGGCAGTACTCAGCCGTCAACATCTCTTTCATTTCTGTCCAGGGTATAGAGTTGGCGACAGGGAGTGTCATAGCTTCTATGTGACCATTCCACCAAGTGAGTGCTTGGTCCACAAAAGTGCAGGCCGCGAACTTCACTTTCATCTGCTCGGGGCACTCGCATATCTCGAATACCGACTCTATCTTCTCGATCCATCGCTTTAGGGCGATCACTCCCCCAGTGCCGTTGAAAGTTCGGGGTTTAGCGTTCGCAAAATCCTTGTAGGTGCACGTTTTAGTGAGTCCTTGGTTCGTCCCGTTGTTCGAACTTCCGGAGCCTTGACCATTGCCTCCTCCATTGTTTCCTCGGTGAAGTTGTGCCATAGCTGCCGTGACCGCAGCAGACACGGCTGCCTGGAAAGCAGTGGAGTCAACTTCCGGCGGGGTTGGTTCGGGATTTCCGCGAGTAGCTGGGCGAGGCATCTTTCTATCATGAAACGGAAAGATGTTGAGTGTACGTGGTTTCGGTGAGGTTATGATCCTACTAACTAGGTGTAGGGTACGAACCTAAGCATTACTATCATCAAGCATACAATCATAACGCCTCAACATATAACAACTGAGAATATCATAGCAAAACACACAAAAGTTTATTAATATTATCCGTGTTTAGTACAAGAAAATTTGCTCGCAAGAGCATACATAAGTAACACTAATCCGACAGCATAACGGCTCCATGAGTAGTGTAGTCACTTAAACATAGAGCCGGAGTACATAACATAGTTACTAATATCCTACTACGATAGGTCTATCCCTAACCGCGATGAGCTGCGTCAGGAGGTGGTGCCGAGGTCATATGCCGAAATGTTGCGCCAGTAGCTGCGCCATCTCTGCCATGTCTCTTATAACTTCATCCCTCTCGTGCTCTGCTCTCACTGCCCGAGCCTCCATAGCATACAGCTGTTGTCGCAGTGCGGCGATCTCAGCTTCGAGGGAACGGTTCTCCCTTGGGGGGTTCACTGGTGGAGCGGGGTGATCTGGTTGTGCCTCGTCCTCGCATGGCGGGATGGGGTCCTGGCCCCCGACCTGACCCTCCTCGTCGTCATCGTCGGCCTCTCCAAATTCGTAGTCGGTGTCTATATATTCGTCGGGTTCGACGTCGTGTGCTTCTCCTGGATTCTCTCCCGGCTCATCCACCAGCATCCCGTGAGCTACTAAGGCCTGATGAAACTGGATACCCGGCTGCTCCTCCTCAGGCTCCTCCTCCTCCTCTAGCCACCCGTTGTTTCCCTGATTAGGGAAGTAGGGGTCTCCAGGGTGATGAAAACCAGCCATGCTGTCTGCGCGAGTACGTAATTATACTACATTATTCCTAGGGTACTATGACTATTGTACAAACTAAGCAAACATTCTCTTTTTGGGTGATAAAGGGTATAGTTTTAGGTTCCCTGGCTATTCCGATCTCATCAAGACGTGTGTTAGTTTTACCTTGGAGAGAATGTAGTTGATCAGGCTACATTCACTCCTTGGTATCACTAAGAACAGTCCCGAATTAACCGAGATACCAGTGTTATTGTGTTTGATTCAGCGTTGGGTCTTTATTCCTAATGCAAGCAAGTGTGTTTTATTTACTTGTTCTGTTCAGAGTTATGTTAGTCCTTCTTTTTGGTTTATAGTTGCATATCAATGTATGGCTCGACATGCTAGTTCACTATAAACAAAGCTCTGATACCAACCTGTCACACCCCCGAACCAGACGGCGGAAACGTCCGGGGGCTGTCGTGACTCAATTGAATACCATAACATTGAATATATATGAAACATAACAACATTCGTCACCATTCATCAACATAGTACAACCAGTAGTGTTTACATATCATACATTGTTTAAACATTACATTCCCCAAAAATTAATTTGTTCAATTCATACAAAAATAAACTGCAACCGTCACTGAGTATGATTTCCCTTGATTCACTGGTTCCCTGAGAATACAAGTATTTTGAAAAAACGTCAACATATGAAATGTTGGTGAGTTCATAAGTAGTGTTTGAAATCGAATGTTTGTATTGCTTGAAAAACCACCAGAAAATCCGATATTTTCTGAAAAGAAAGCTTTTGAAAACGTTTGTGAAGATCCATAGGTATGCTTGTTTGTTTCTATACTTGAAAAAAAATGTTCATTGAAAATGTATGCATTTCAATTCTGTACGTATTGAAAACCCTAGGAAAACCCGATGTTCCCCTAGTTCCTTTGGAATCCATTAAGTTGCGTTGAAACCATTACGAAGATAGCAGTGTCAGTCCCAGGCGACGTTGGAAGGTTCTCGAGCAGGATTATTTACTACAAACCCGCGTTACGCAAACGCCCAGTTTGTAGATATACTAACGATTCCCGAAGGCGTCGTCAGTACTAATCGCGTTATCCAATCGCCCGGACAAGGTGTAGTCCCACATCCGAAGAGAAAGAGGTCACGAAGACCCCGGTGACTCCATTAACCGGTTGGGGAAAATATGCGTGCGAGGGGTCCCCGACCCGCCTCGTAAAATATGCAGACTCTTCTAGCAATACCAAGGACCCTTGGGGACCAGTGGTACAAGCCATTGAAAGTCACTCTACGTTGTGCCAAGTCGGTGAAACTCAACACTTCGTAGAAAATATGTGTCTTCGGGCCTTAAGATCAGGTCATTGGGCTAGCTAGGCCCAACAAGCAAGATTTTACACTTTTGGGGCCCGAAGATGGTGCGTAGACGTCTGTGCACACTCGTATGTATATGTATTACCAAACGTTATTTGTATGAATCGTAGTATCGAAGAGTTAGTAGTTGTAGATTTCCATTGGCTCGAGACCGAGCCAATTCGTTTAACAACGACTTTTGGTATTGTAATGAGTTGTATTTCGTCGATAGTCGCGGTGTCATTATTTGATCAAATTGTACATATTGAATTAGCCTTGAAATATTTCTGTTTTCAGCCCCTCATTATTTGTAAAATTTACATTTTCAACCCTTTTTATGTAATATTTCCCGGTTTGGTCCTTAAACTATTTTTTTCTTGACATTTTAACACCAAAAATTATTGAAATTAATATTTTCCAGCATATTTTTCATAGAAAACAGTTTAAGTCCCTGAAAATGCAGTTTTTCTCGGTTTTAGCCCTTCTTTTCGCAATTTTGACAATTTTGGCCCAAATTGGAAAATTTTTGCAACTTTGGTCCTTTTTAAATTTAAAAAGCATTTTAAACCTTTGAAAAGGATTTGGGACACTTATAGTCCACTGTTTTACAGAAATTCACAGTTTTGGTCCTCCAAAACAGAAAAATTCGCATAATGGGCCTCCTTGGGCCGAAATTTTCATTTTTAGCCCAATAAGCTTGAAATTTATGTTTTTAATCCTCTATTTGAATATAATTCCAGAAATAGTTTTATGGAAACTGTTTTGGCACATTTCATCCATTAGAATCTGTGAAATGTCAATTTGGGCCCTTAATTTTGTATTTTTCACATTTTTGGCCCAAAATGTGTGTTTTTAGCTTAAAGAAAATTGTTGCTAACCACTTAGCTATTTTTCTTGTATCACTTTATATGTAGAAATATATTTGAAGCTAAAATCATAAAACATAAGTTATGTCTCGGTTTTGAGGGGTTTAATGGCTAGATCCAACATTAAAACACATAAAAGCATACATATAAGCATGGAAATCATACAAGGCATACAAAACACATATAGATCTACACTTTCACTTGTATTCCCCCCCACAAAACTCATAAAAACAGAAAATAGGGGGTATGAAGCTCACCTTGGGGTGTTGACTCGGTTTTGCAAGGAAAAATGGAAGGAAAATGAAGTGATTTTTGGCCTAAGCTCCCTTTGATGAAGATCTCGAGTTTGAGATGGTTCTAGGGTGCAAGATCACGATTTTTGCATGGATTAGGAGGAGATTTTTGATAAATAAAGAATACAAGTCATAGATCCAAGCAAAACCTTACCTTAGATGGTGATTTTTCTTGAAAGATCTCCTTGAAAGCTTCTTGAAATCTCGAATTTTTGGGGAGGAAATGAGAGAGTTTTCTTGAATGTTCTTTGAGGGAATTTGTGAAATGTGTGTGTGTGTTTGAGATGTGGCCGAGAGTGAGAGAGAGGAAGAGAAAGAAGTGATTTTTGAAGTGATGCTTGCATGGAGGCATGAGATGTTGCTTGGATATCCTATGGGTAAAGATGAGGTGGCATGCATTAAGTCAACACTTCCATTTCTCTTTGGGTTTGGGCCTTTGGGCCGAGATTTTTTTAAAAAGGGAAAAAAAAATTTGGGCTTTTTCCTTAAACCCAAAGTTTGAGTTAGTTAGAGTGTGTTTTATGCTTAAAAGAATGTAGTATGATTTTTTTTTATATTTTTATTGGACTAGTTTAGGTTATTCATGGCCCAAAGCTTTCAATTCATTTCATTATAGGCCCAACATGACCTAAAATGTTAAAATAAATAAGAGTGGGTCCAATTAGAGCCCAATTAGGGTTCTAAGCCCATGATAGTCCAATTGGAAACTTATTGGTCCATTTGGATCCAATAAGGAAGTTCTAGTCCAAAATAGACTCAACAAGAACTTCTAGGGTTTTCCAATTGTTTGATGACTACTTGTAGTACTTGCGTAATGTATTTACTTGAAGTTTCTGATTCACATTAACTTGAATGTATATATTACGTGGCTCAAAATTTACAGTTGTGACAGCGGAAGACTCGTTATCATGACATGTTGAGAGTTGACATTCGGAAACATGTCAGCTACTTGACATGTCCCACATTGAAGGACATGATAGCGAGGGAGAGGGAGAGGGAGATTGATATAGAGCACCTTAGGAAGAGGAAGTCAGGGGATGGGCATGTTACTGGGGTTTCAGGGAAGAAACCCAAGGGATTGGACACTAGGTCGAAGGGCCAGCCGGGCCAGATCCGCTGCAAGAAATGAAGCAGGCCGCGTGAGGGAGTTTGTAGATTGGGATCATCGGTCTGCTACAAGTGCAGAAAGACCGGTCACTTTAGCAAGGATAGTACTGCCCCTACCCCCACATTCCAGACATCAAATCTGATTTACTTCCATTGCAATCACAAGGGCCATAAAAAGGCCGACTGCCCGAGATTGACAGCAGCAGCAGCGCCAGTAGCAACACCAGCTACAACGACCCTGCGGATTACGGATGACCGAAAAGGAAAGACAGAGGCTCTAGTGATGAGGAGCCGAGCCTTCTAGTTGACCACTGAGGAGGCGCGTGCCGCACCCGATGTGTTGACGGTATCCCAGTCCAGGTGTTATTCGATTCGGGGGCTACCCGATCGTTTGTCTCTCTTGCACTTGGCAAGAGGTTCCCTGAGTCCTCGGGCATGTTGGATTGCCCTTTAGAGGTCGATTTTCCTGACGACCGATCAATACAGGCATCAGAGGTTTTTAGAGATTATGTTTTAAGGCTGTATGAGGAGCAGTACCTAGTAGAATTGGTTCCCATTCCGTTGCGTGGTAACAAGGTTATCATAGGCATGGACTGGTTGAGCCCTAATAGGGTGGTGATTGACTGTGTGTAGCAGTTGGTACGTGTCAGGACCCTAAGTGGGGGAGAGTTGGTGATTCAAAGAGAGAGACCGCAACGTGGACCAGGTATATGCTCAGCAGCGACGGCTAGGCGCTACCTTTAACAGGGTTGGGTAGGGTATGTCGCCTATGTGATGGATACCCAGGAGGCGGGTAGGCGATTTTGAGTGATGTACCAGTGGTGCGAGAGTACTCGGACGTATTCTCAGGGGAGGTGTTTGGGATACCTCCAGAGAGACAGGTAGAGTTCAGGATCGACCTGGTCCCTGGTGCGGCTCCGATAGCCAAGGCACCATATCGATTGGCTCCTCTTGAGATGTAGGAGTTGTCTACACAGTTGCAGGAGCTGTTAGACAAGGGATTCATTAGCCCGATCAGTTCACACTGGGGAGCCCCGATTTTGTTTGTGAAGAAGAAGAAGGGGTCACATCAGATGCGTATAGATTACCGGGAGCTGAACAAGGTAACAATGAAGAACCGTTACCCACTCCCGAGGATTGATGATATCTTTGACCAACTTTAGGGGCATCTTGGTTCTCCAAGATATACTTGCGTTAAGGCTACCATCAGATGAGGGTTAGAGACGAGGATGTACAGAAGACTGCTTTCTGGACTCTCTATGGACACTACGAGTTCGTGGTGATGCCCTTCGGGCTCACCAATGCTCCTGCCACGTTCATGGATCTCATGAATCGCATATGCAGATCGATGCTGGATCGGTCTGTGATAGTTTTCATTGATGACATCTTGGTTTATTCCAAGACACAGCAGCAGCACGAGGAGAACTTGCAAAAGGTGTTGGATACCTTAAGGAGGGAGAGCTTGTATGCCAAGTTCTCCAAGTGTGGGTTCTAGTTGAGCGAGGTGCAGTTTCTTGGGCACCTTGTTAGCCAGAATGATATTTTGGTCGACCCGGCCATAGTAGAGGCCGTGATGAGATGGGAGGTTCCGAAGTCTCCATCTGAGATTCGGAGTTTCCTAGGATTGGCAGGCTATTAACAGAGATTCATTCTGGACTTCTCCAAGATAGTCGTACCCTTGACCCAATTGATGAAGAAATCCGTGGTCTTTCGCTGGGGGCCTGAGCAGCAGGCAACGTTTGACACGTTGAGACATAGACTATTTGAGGCGCCGATCCTACCCTGCCAGAGGGCGTGGAGGATTTTGTAGTATACTGAGATGCGTCCATTTCAGTTTTGGATGCAATATTGATGCAAAGAGGGCATGTTATCGCCTATGCCTTGAGGCAGTTGAAGCCTCATGAGGGCGAACTACCCGACGCATGATTTGGAGTTGGGGGAGGTTGTTTTCGCCCTCAAGATTTGGCGGCATTACCTCTATGGGTTCCAATGTACCATTTACACGTACCACAAGAGTTTGAGGTACCTCATGCATCAGCCAAATCTGAACATGAGGCAACTTCGCTGGCTAGATGTGGTGAAGGATTATAATTGTGAGATCCTCTACCAACCGGGGAAGGCCAACGTTGTGGCCGATGCGCTTAGCCAAAAGGCGACCTCGATTAGATACATTTAATTGAGGATGAAAGTGGTGAATCCACTTTTGGAGCGGATCCAAGAGGCGCAAGTTGAGGGTATGAAGGAGGAGCGCCGGAAGTGCGAGTGGATTATAGGCCAGGTGGCCTCGTTTGACTATGACAGTCGCGGGTTGCTGACCCTGCATGGGAGGGTCTGGGTTCCGTACTGGGGCGGAGTACGACAGATTTTGATGGATGAGGCCCACAAATCTAGGTTTTCTATTCATCCCGAGGCGACGAAGATGTACAGAGATCTTCGTCCTGATTATTGGTGGCTTTCATGAAGCGGGATGTAGCCTGGTGCGTTGAGAGATGCCCGACCTCCAGGAAGGTCAAGGTAGAGCACCAGAGGCCTCACAAAAAGACTCAATTGCTGGATATCCCTGTGTGGAAGTGGGTGGATATTACTATGGATTTCATAACGAAGCTTCCCAGGACCGCATGGGGAGTGGATTCGATTTGGGTCATCGTGGATAGGTTGACCAAGAGTTCCCATTTCATATCGATCCAGGAGAGCATCTTGGCTGAGAAGTTGGACAAAATCTACATTCGAGGGGTTGTAGAACAACATGGAGTGCCAGTTTCCGTGATTTCCGACCGAGACGTGCGGTTCACTTCTAGATTTTGGAGGAAGTTTCATGACAATTTGGGTACTCGTCTGCACTTTAGCACCACTTTTCACCCGCAGACGGATGGTCAGAGCGAGCGGACCATCCGGACTTTGGAGGATATGATGCAATAATGCATTTTAGACTTTGCTGGTAGCTGGGATACCTAGATTCCCTTGGCATAGTTTTCCTACAATGATAGCTTCCACTCGAGTATTGATCGTCCTCCCTTCGAGATGTTATACGGGAGGAAGTACAAAACCCCAATATGATGGGGTAAGGTTGGACAGAGGGTCATGAGGAGTACTGAAGTGGTACTCAAGATGATGGAGAGGATCCAAAAGGTTCGAAGCAGGCTTCAAACTGCTCATAGTCAGCAGGAAAGTTATGCCGACAAGCGCCGTTCGGACCTGGAGTACCAGGTCGGGGATAGGGTCCTCCTGAAGGTGTCTCCTTGGAAAGGTGTCATCCGGTTCAAGAAGTGAGGAAAATAGGTCCCCAGGTACATCCGTCCCTTTATGGTTATGGTCCTGGTGGGCAAGGTGGCGTATAAGCTGGATCTGCCAGCTGAGTTTAGCCAGATTCATAGTACCTTTCACGTCTCCCAGCTACAGAAGTGCTTGGCAGACGACTCTACAGTGGTGCCTCTAGAGGATATTCAGGTGGATGAAAGCCTGATCTACATTGGGCGACCAGTAGCTATCCTCGACAGGAAGTCGAAGGATCTGAGGAACAAGAGGGTTAAGTTGGTGAAAGTGCAATGGCAGCACCGCAAGGGCTCAGAATGGACTTGGGAGCCAGAGGACGAGATGAGAGAGCACTACCCCGAGATTTTTCCAGATGCAACAACAGACTTCGAGGACGACGAAAAATAAGTGGGAAGATTTGTAAAGCCCGGTTCCTGTTACGTATTTTTAATAAGTTTTTGAATTTTTACACTGGGACTCGACGAGTTGGAAGCCTAACTCGTCGAGTAGATGCGAATTTTGGACGTGGGTGGAAGAGTCTGCTCACCGAGTCGGAAGCCCCGACTCGAAGAGTAGACCTGTCTAGATGAAACCCTAAATTTGAGGGTTTGCATCCTATTTAAACAACTTATAGTGTCTCCACTCTAGCCTCCATCACCCTCATAATCTCTTCACGAAACCTTATTCGAATATTGAGTGTTCTTGATCTTTTTGCGCCATTTCTGTGTCTTTGAACCTTGAGAAGAAAGAGGAAGCTCGGGAGATCAAGAGAAAGTAAGTAGATCCAGAGGTTTTGGCACATTCCAAGCTCATTTGAGGTATAAAGCTGATACCTTGACTATTCATTTCTTAGATCTCTATTTAGGGCTATTTTCTACCTTTTCTAAGTCTTAGTGAAGCCATATTCGGGATTGTGTGTATCAATGGGGTTGTACTTCAGATCTTGAACCTTTGAGGGTTCCCATGCCATAAAGGTGCCAACTTTATGGACATGGGAGTCCCATGCACCTTGTAGACTTCATTTTTGGGTCTTTATGAGCTAGTTAACCCATGCATGCATGTAAAGTTTGTAACTTTATGTGCTATATCGATCCTAGGAGGTCAGATCTATGTTCTGGATGCATTAAGCCCGACTGAAATCAACTGGGTAGACTTGGACTTTGGGGGAATCAATGAGTCGTCCATATGACTTGGCGAGTTGGGTCATGATTCCCCAACCTTTTCTATTTCTGAGCAATCTGGTTGAGTCTAGACGAGGACTTAACAAGATGGATGTGAATATGGACTTGAAGATCAAATAACTCGACGAGTTCATGGATGAACTCTACGAGTTCAAGGAAATGTCCCAACTTATATGAAGAAGAATTCGATGAGTCAAGGAAGAACTCGGCGAGTCAAGGGCTAGCATTCCAACTTGCATAAAGCAGGACTCGACGAGTTCAAGGATGAACCCGCCAATTCATGAACAAAATGTCCTGATTCTGTATGAAGGACAACTCGGCGATTTCTTGGAAGACTCGACGAGTAGGATCGAAGTTCCAGTATTTTGTGGATTATGGAACTCGACAAGTTGGTTGTCACACCCCTAAACCAGAACGGCGGAATCGTTCGAGGGCGGATGACTTCATGTAGTATCGAAACAGTTGAATACATAGTAAAGAAAGTAACACAACCATCATATATATAATTTGAAAGATTAAATTGTAGAAAGTACTTGTTTCAAAAGTAATTACAATATGATGTCAAAATGAAATTAAACTAACGCCGCAGCGTCCCTTCTTCAAAAGCAGTAGTATTACCTGTATTACTGAATTCTTGAGAAATACAAGTAGTTTTGAAAGAGTAGGTCAGCATTTAAGCTGGTGAGTTCATAGGTATTTAGTGACAATAATTTTATGAAATAGAATGAAAATGGTTTGTACATGTTTAAATGTTCCTAGAAAATCCCATATTTCCTACTATAGTAGATGGTAGTTTAATTGTTCCAAAACTGTGATGCAGTAGTGCTTTTCATGCCTAAAATAGTAGGTTTATGTATAAATCGTTAAGGCATTTGAAAAACCCTATAAATCAATGTGTTTTTAATACTCCATGTGAGTCTAACCATACCATTTGACCAGAATTCCTATAACAACGTTCTTCAAGCGTTGGAAAGTTATGACGTTTGTCACCCCAGGCCTGCCGACCTAGCTATAGTTAACAGCTTAGGTGCGGGATTGTCAATCCCATATAGATCTATACACAAGTATCACGCTCCCCCTACAAGGCATTATGGTATATAATACAGGACTTAAAATGCATACTCGAAAGTACATGAAATGTCTCACAAAACTTAGTATAAAACAGATTTACTTATGAAAATGTCAATTTGTTCTTGTATATGAAAGTATTTCCTTGATATAGTATTCGTTAGTATGTAAATCTTCATGATTTTCTCGTAAACTATACCTATTATAGTTTCTCAAAATGTGTGTTTCGTTTGTATAGTAAACCCTAGTGTAATGCTCACTTGTTATGAAAGGTATAACTTCTGTAGTGCCATAAATGAACACATATACTTAAAGTATAAACGTAGTGTTTGATTTGTATATATATATATACACACATACATATATATATATATATATATATATATATATACATATATATATATATATACATATATATATATACATATATATATATATATATATATATATATATATATATATATATATAATGCTCACTTGTTATGAAAGGTGTAACTTCTGTAGTGCCATAAATGAACACATATACTTAAAGTATAAACATAGTGTTTGATTTGTGTGTATATATATATATATATATATATATATATATATATATATATATATATATATATATATATATATATATATATATATCAACATATTTCATTTCAAAAGACAAGATGTTATCGTGATATATTTTGCATACGAAAGTTTCCATATAGTAGTTATTAATCACATATGATTCACTTGATAAAAGAGTATACAGTGAAACTTTATGTTACACACGATAATAACCATGTGTTTACTTGTATTCCCCCCCCTCTTAAAAGTGTATAAAAAGCATTGATAAAACATTTGAAAGTGTAGTTTATAGGGGCATGAACTCACTTGGTTGATTGAAGATAGTGATATGAAAATTGAGCAGAACTTTGGCTTGTGAAAGTCGATTTTCTCGGGATTCTCGGGAATCTCGGGAATGCAAAATCTTCTTTCGGGACTTGTACGCGAAAACCGGGGCTTCGGGAGGGTCTTGGGGGCTTAGAAGCAGAGTTTCAACATAAGAGAAGAGAGAATTGAGCACTAGAACTCGAAACCATCGGTTTCTATTTATAGGCTGAGTTTTGGGGTCTCACGTCGTGAGTTTTGGGTGTCTCACGTCGTGAGGCTTAGTCAGCATGATCCTTTTTGATGATTTGATGTGGATGACACTATGGAACCCATCAGTCACGAGCTCACATTGTGAGTCTTGGTCTCCTCACGTCGTGAGGCTGAGTCAGCCTCAGATTTTGTGTCCCGAACTTGTAAAATCCGTAACGTTTGCGTACGAGCTCCAATTTCAACGTTCTTTATATGCACACGTAGGTGTGAAAAGGCTCTACAACTCTCTTTTAGACTTCGTTGGCTAATTTTGAATTTATTTTTATTATATCATTTTTTAAGGGCCGGGACACGAAAAGTCCGTTAAAAACCCATAACTTCTTCATCCGATGTCCATTTTCGTCAGAATTTTCACCGTTGCGCTACTATTGTTGGGACCTTGGATTCTCATTTAGGTTGTTTCGCACAAAAGTCTCTCGAGCTCTATTTTGAGTTTTTAGCTGTCTACAGCTATATTCGGATCTTGGAAAAATCACAACTTCTTCATACGAAGTCAGATTTGGACGTTCTTTTTGTGTACACTCACGGTTTAATGATATCTACAACATTCATTTCGATACTTAAGGCTAAAAACTATTGTATTGAAACTTTGCATTTTTCGTTTAATCGGTGTTGCCGGTTTTGTCGGAAATCTTAGAATGGTCATAACTTCTTCGTTATAACTCGGATTTTAGTGTTTTTAGTATTTATATAAACCTTGACACAATATCTAACATAGTAAGTAAACCAATAGATACTTTTGTACATTTTATTTTCAAATTTAATTTCATTATTTCAAAAGTGGTTACAATACTTGACTTTTTAGGTCATTACATAGAGTCGAAATATCGGGTTGTCACATTATCCCCCGTTAGAGGGAATTTCGTCCCAAAATTTAATGTAAGGAAAACACTTGTGTATTAGGGAAAAAGATGTGGGTACTTGTGTTTCATCTGATCTTCACGTTCCCAGATATATTCAGGTCCTCGCTTTGCATTCTAGCGGACCTTCACGATGGGTATGCGACTTTGTTTTGTTCTTTTAATTTCCCTATCCATGATTTCAATTGGTTCTTCTATAAAGTGGAGACTCTCGTTGATTTTGGTTTCGTCTAGAGGGATGACGATGGTCTCATCTATCAAACATTTCTTCAAGTTCGACACATGAAAGGTAGGATGTACGTTATCGAGTTCCCGCGATAGACAAAGTTTGTAGGCTACCGGGCCGATCCTTGAAAGGATCTCGAATGGTCCAATATACCTTGGATTTGGTTTTCCCCGTTTTCTGAAACGTATTAACCCTTTCCAGGGTGAGACTTTTAATAGCACTCCGTCCCCAACCTGAAATTCCAAGGGCTTCCGTTTTTTGTCCGCATAACTTTTTTGTCGGTCTCTTGAAGCCTTTAGTCGTTCCCGAATTTGTACAATCTTCTGAGTTGTTTCTCTTATGATTTCCGGGCCAGTGAGAGTGTTGTCGGGTACTTGTCCCTTGGCTAGTTGCGTGTCTCCTACTTCAGTCCAGCATAGTGGTGATCTGCACTTCCGTCTGTAGAGGGCTTCATATGGAGCAAATTTAATGCTGGAGTGATAGCTATTGTTGTATGAAAATTTGATTAGTGGTAAATGGGTATCCCATGCTTTACCAAAATCGATTACACAAGCTCTTAGAATATCTTCCAAGGTTTGTATGGTCCTCTCACTTTGACTGCCGATTTGTGGATGGTAAGCAGTACTCATGTCGAGCCTCGTTCCTAGGGATTTTTGTAACGATTGCCAGAATCGTGAGGTGAACCTACTATCTCTGTCGGATATAATGAATATTGGTACACCGTGCAGTCGTACAATTTCTCGAATGTAAGTTTGAGTTAGCTTCTCCATCTTATTGGTCTCCTTTATGGGTAGGAAGTGTGCGGATTTTGTTAACCTATTGACAATTACCCAGATGGTGTCTAGCCCACCTGTTTTCTTGGGTAATTTGGTTATGAAATGCATGGTTATCCGTTTCCACTTCCACTCGGGTATTTCGGGTTGTTGTTGTAATCCTGATGGGTTTTTTTTATTCTACCTTGACTTTGGCGCAAGTCAGACACTTGCCCACATAGGTAGCGATCTCTGCTTTCATGTTCGGCCACCAATACAGTTTCTTGAGGTCCATATACATCTTGTCCGAACCTGGATGCACGGAGTATCGAGTCTTATGAGCCTCGTTCATGACTACATCTCTGAATCCACCAAACTTCGGTGTCCAGATCCGATTCATGAAGTAATGAACTCCGTCACCCTTGACATCAAGATTCTTGTCCATTCTTCTTAGGGCTTCACCTGCCACGTTCTCTGTTTTCAAGGCTTCCCTCTGAGCTTTCTTGATTTGTGTGGACAGATGTGAATGGATCGTCATGGTTAAGGATTTCACTCGGCGACCTGAGTATTCTTTTTGACTAAGAGCATCGGCTACTACATTTGCTTTTCCTGGGTGATAGCGAATCTCGCATTCGTAGTCATTAAGTAGTTCAACCCATCGTCTCTTCCTCATGTTGAGTTCTTTTTGGTTGAGAATGTGCTGAAGGCTCTTATGATCGGTGAAGATCGTGCATTTCGTGCCATAAAGATAGTGTCTCCAGATCTTTAGTGTGAAAACGACTGCTCCTAGTTCAAGATCGTGGGTAGTGTAGTTGACTTTGTGCGTCTTGAGTTGTCTTGAGGCGTAAGCGATGACCTTACCTCGTTGCATTAGTATGCATCCAAGACCTTGATTAGATGCCTCAGAGTAGACCACGAAGTCTTCTGTTCCTTCTGGAAAGGACAATATAGGTGCGCTACATAGAGCTTGCTTCAGTGTTTGGAATGCAGCGTCTTGTCTTTCTTTCCAATCGAAAGTAACACCCTTTTGGGTCAGGGTGGTAAGTGGTTTCGCAATCTTCAATAAGTTCTGTATAAACCTTCGGTAGTAGCCAGCAAGGCCCAAGAATTGTTGAATTTCCGTTGGGGTTCTTGGAGTTGACCAGTTCTCGATTGCTTTGATTTTGGAAGGGTCCATGTGTATTCCGTCTTTGCTAACCACGTGACCTAGGAAGTCTACCTTCCGAATCCAAAATTCGCACTTGGAGAATTTTGCGTATAGCTTCTCTTTTCTTAGCGTTTCCAAGACTTGTCGGAGGTGTTGACTGTGATCCTTTTTAGTCTTCAAATAAATGAGTATTTCATTTATGAATACGATTACAAACTTGTCTAGAAACGAACAACACACCCGGTTCATTAAGTCCATGAACACCGCTGGTGCGTTTGTTAATCCAAAGGGCATTACTACAAAATCGTAGTGACCATAACGAGTTCGAAAAGCTGTTTTGGGAACATCTCCTTCCAAGACTCGTCATTGGTGGTACCCGGATCTTAAGTCGATCTTTGAGAAATAACTCGCTCCTTGGAGTTGGTCGAACAAGTCGTCAATGCGTGGTAAGGGATATCGGTTCTTGATAGTGAGCTTGTTGAGTTCCCGGTAATCGATGCACATGCGGAAAGATCCATCCTTCTTCTTTACGAACAAGACTGGTGCTCCCCAAGGTGAGAAGCACAGCCTGATGAATCCTTTGTTGAGTTGTTCGTTTAGTTGGCTGGATAACTCCTGCATCTCTGCCGGTGCTAGACGGTATGGCGAATTAGCTACTGGTGTAGCTCCGGGAATTAAGTCGATTCTGAACTCGACTTGATGTTTTGGTGGAACTCCGACAAGATCTTCAGGAAAGACATTGAGAAAATCACAGACTTCTGGAATGTCTCTGATGCCTTTCATTTCTTTTTACTTATCTACCACGTGGGCTAAGAAGGCATGGTACTCGTTACGTAGGTATTTCTGGGCTTTGACGCAAGAGATGATTTGTAAATTGGTACCGGGTTTGTCACCATAAATGACAAGAATTTCGCCGTTTGGCAAATTTAGGCGAACGACCCTTTCATGACAAAGTATATCCGCATGGTGTAGGCTTAACCAATCCATACCGATGATGATATCAAAGCTCTTTATAGTGATCGGTATTAGATCAATTTGAGATGAATGTTCGTATAGAGTTAGTGTCCAGCCTATGTATATATCATTCATGCTTTCTGTTCTACCGTTTTCCATTTCCACTGTAAATATCTTATTGAGTGTTTTAGGGTTCTATTTTAGTACGTGCTTGAATTTATGACTCACGAAACTCCTCTCCGCACCATAATCAAAGAGTATTCACGCATAAACGTTATTGAGGAGAAACGTACCCGTAACCACCGTGGGATCAGCTATCGCTTCGTTCTGCCCTATTGCCAACACTCGTCCCGTGCCGCCAGCATTCCTTGCCTTAGGGCAGTCTCTCTTGTAGTTTCCAGCCTCACCACAACCATAACATGTCTGGCCCACACCGACCCAAATGGACTTGGTTGATTGGTCGTGCCGGTGCCTTATAGAAACGGGCGGTGTGCCTCTTCTTGTTGCAGTTGTTGCAGTACATCTCCCGACAATTTCCGTTGTGATGGAAATTGCATTTACTTCATTTTGGTAGGTTCCCAGCATATGACTTTGCTGGTGTAGTGGTAATTCGAGCAGCAGTGGGGGCAGTAGCGGCATGGACTGCCACAATCTGTTGTTTCTTGGAAGGTTCCTGTGAAGGTTGACTCTTCCTTTTGTTCTAGAACCTATTCTTGTTGTTGTTGTTGGTATTGTCATTTTTGTTGTTGTTGCTTCCTCTGGGTTGCTCTGGTGCGGTAGTTGCGAAGTCTTGGTAGACCCCATGGTCTACGAGAGATTGTGCCAACTGTTTGGCACTATCGGAAGTGATTGGTTTGGAAGCTAGAACACTTCCTCGAATCTGGGGTGACAGTTCCCGGATGTTTCTTTTGATCTTCTTGCTCTCTAGAGAAACTATCCCTGGGCAAAGGATTGCCAAATAACTGAACCTATTGGTATAGGTCGTGATGTCTGAGCCTACCATGGTAAGGCCCCAAAGTTCCTGTTCGAGCTTTTGCAATTCGCCCCGTGGACAGTACTCTTGCAGTAGTATTTGTTTTAGATTCTCCCAGCCCATAGAGTTAGCCACTACTAGCATTAGTGATTTGACATGGCCATTTCACCATGTCAGAGCTCTCTCAGAGAAAATACAGGCAGCGAACTTAACTTTCTTCCCTTCCGGACAAGAACAAATCTCAAAAACTGCTTCAGTTTTCTCTATCCACTGTGATAGAGCCATTATTCCTCCGGCCCCATTAAAAGTAATGGGTTTTCTATTCATGAAATCCTTGTATGTACAATCCCTTGCACGACTTGGACGTTGTCCATTCATAGAACTATTTACTCCCCCACCAGAACCGTTGTTACTCATTTGGGCCATTGCAACTGTAACTGCAACTGTTATAGCGGCTATCAATGTGACATTTTCCGTCGATGGAGGCGGTGGTGGTGGAGGTATCGTGCCCGGCCTGGGTCTTAGGTTTGGACGAGGAGGCATCGCGCTGCCAAGAAATAAAAATAAAAGATCATAAGTTTTGGTGGTTGAGAGTTAAATGACAATGAGTTAACTATCTTTAATAGTTCGAGAATTTGGTTTGACCAACACAGGGTTTTGAGTTTGATTCACCAATGGAGTTTGAATAACAATAAACAAACTCATGACTCAAATGAAATGCATAGAATTAATACACAAAAGAGATATGTCCTATATATATTAAACATATGGTTGCGTTACATCCGAAGTTAGAAAATTTTGGCCTTTCTAAAGGTCTCCGATTACAGGAAGTTAAAGAAGGTAAGACTTTTAGCTGATGGTCCTATTCTATATCAAAATTTTGGGATTCGGCAAGCACTACTTGCGACGTAGGTTGCGCTTGGAGCTTGATTCCGCATCCGATTGCTTTGCGTCCATAAGACGCCTATCGAAGGCGGCTTGCTGTTCCCTCATCTCAGAGAGAGTTGCAATCATTTGTGCTTGGAACATTTCGGTTTGGAGTTGGGCATTATCATGTGCCCTGTCCAGTCGACGGATGTCGGAAGTGTGAACTTGTACTTCCACGTTGACTTCACAAATCCAGCTAGCTTGAACCCCAGATTGATAGGACTGGTTGGCTAGCTTGCCCACCATGACCGGGAGTGCTCGGTCGGCTGAACCTCCACCGTGGACATCGTAGAATTCTCGACACATGTCGTAGGGAGGAAGCACTCCTTGCTGTTGACTCTAATGGTGGAGGTGACTTCCCTAAATGGGAGTGGGTCCCTGAAAGTTTCTTCTAACTACAGGAGGTTAAGCGGCTGGTGGGTTGATTATCTCTGGTTCTGAGTCTGTCCCAGAAACATCCCTTTCATCCAAATCGATGGGTTCTTCATCCTCTTCGGGGCCCTCCTCTACCCATCCACCATTGCCCTGATTCGGGTAGTAGGGATCCCCTAGTGGATAGAATTCAGCCATTTGACTATACGAGAATAGGGTTATAAGAATTGAACAAAATCTGAAACATGTAAAACTTAAACATGTCGATTAAACTATTTCACGTACCAAATACTCCTATAGTATTTAAATTTGTATGTTTGATAATAGTGTTTATTTTGGTAAGTTTTGACTTGTTGCTCACGACGACCATTCCTCGACTTATGTTAGTCCAATCTTGGATAAATATAGTTGATCATTCTATATTCGTCCCAAATCCGATTACATATTTCGAGGCCTAATCGTAGTGTCCAACTTGTCATAATACTTCTTGCATAGTTCTAACCATGAAAATATATTGTTGTATGCATGTATTTTGATGAGATTAAAACTTTAATCTATGAAGATCGATTAGATCTTAAACAGGTAATTAATTATAAAAACAGCATGAACACGAAAATAAGAATAAGGCAAGAGTGAATCAATCGTGTCGAATGATTAAAACAAAATCCTCAGAAGAGCTCGATTAAGAACATCAACTGTAGAGGATTGGTAGGTTACAAAACGATTAAAGAAATCTGGAAATACTATCGTTATGCTCTAGATGAATCGTTCTAATCATTAACCTAATATGCATGCAAGCATATACTTATATAATAAACAAAAAGGGCTCTCGGTTGGACAGGCCAAAACCGGAATAAAATAAATAAACAAACAGCCGAGCCCAAATGACGCAATCTTCAACAAAATCTTCAGCCCAACAATCTCCCCCTTTGCGTTAATTGGAGCGAGATCTTCACTTGTTACTTGGGTCAGCAGCTGAAGCAGGTACCTTCTTCTTCACGGTGTTAAACAGACATTTGGTGAGAGAGAGTATTGTCTGTCTAAACCTGACGTACCATTGGATCATGTCGTTGAAGTACTTGACATCATCAGCCGAATTCTCTTTACACCTTTTGATGATCGATAACACATGCTCCAGACAAGCAGTGGTGTAAAGATGTTTGTCAGCTAAAGCAAAGAGACATTTCTGTCCTTCTGCTCTAGTGAACATAACCGAGTTGCGTCTCGGGTCGATCTTGCCCATTTGCATTTGGTTGAGATCATTGGCCGATCCCACAGGAGCTATCTTCGGTTTCTTCTTGAAGACTGTGGCAACCTCCTGATCCATAAGGGCAACCTCCATGATGTAGCAGACTAACATCCTTTTGATATGGTCTATAATGGGACCATATTCGGCTTGATCAGTCAATAGGATATTATGCAATACAATCCAGTCATGAGGATTTAAGTTCGGTAGATCTGCCAGGGAGATATGGTGAGCAGTTTTTGCAGATCCTCGAATCACCTTGAACCGAACGTTTATGAACCTCCCTTCGGTGTAAGGCTTCAGTACCCGAACGTTCACTATCTTCTGGGCGCTCCAAGTTAGATATTAAGGACGAGCAGCCTTCAGATAGAAGTCAATGAGCTCCCTATCAAGTTCAGCATTTGGATGAGGGACTTCAGAGATATTTGAGAAGGCGTGGAAGGTAAACGCCTTTCGAGTCAGCGGCATGTCGAACTGCGAGTCGACAGAGTTGTAGCAGTCGAACGAGATAACCGGCTCGAGCCATAAGATGCTGGGAGTATCTATGGCCTCTTTAATCAAGCGCTCCCAAGTCCAGGCAGGGAAGAGAGTCTTCCTGCTCTCGAGGAGATCGTGGGCTTCCTTATGCATGCGTTCGGCTTCTTTAGCCTCTCGCGCCACACGATTAACATCATCATCCACATTGAGACTGTTCTTTCATTTCAACATGTCAGCAATGGTTTCATCATCTTCATCTTCATCTTCTTCCTCAGCTATGTTTTTCCCTTTGTCCTTCACACCCGAACCCGAAGCTTGACCAGTCGGAGGTGGTTCGGTTGTGTGAGTAGCTTTGGAGGAAGGAGGTGGTTTCGATCCGGTCTTCTTCTCTTCTCCCCCTTGTTTCGGATTGGACACGAAACTAGGTAAGCCTTCGATTTTGCTGAGAAGATCCATGGCAGGAGAAAGCTTTTCAGCAAGGGTTCGCCTCACTGAATGGTTGAGAATGGGATCGTGTGCTTCTAGGATGTTTGATAAGGTAGCGTGTACATCCGAAACACAAGTCTTGATAACCTCCCTTTCGGATCGAAGAGCTTCAAGTTGTTGTTGTGAGTTTGAAAGCTGCGTGCTCTTGATCTTGAGGGCGGTTGTTTTGCTTGCCAGAACGTCCATCAGTGAATTTTCAGCTGCGAGATCCTCCTGAAGCTTAGCGAGGCGCTCATCGATGGAGGCACGAAGGGCCGAGTTGTCGTCGCTTAGAGATTGGCGAAGTGTAGCGAACGAGGTCAACTCCGTAGAAACAAACTTTGCCAATTGCTGAACAATCGGTTCCAAAGTTGTCTTTGTGGCGTCGGCGCTTTCCTGTAAGGATTTCAACAGGACAGAAGCGTCGGAGAATAGTTTATCGACTTTTTCGGTCGCAGCCTCACAGGCTTTGGTTGAGGCGTTTATGGCGGCAGTGGCTGAGGCTACCGAATCATGTTGAGCCCTGGAGAAGGCATCAATAATCTTCTGAAGTGCAGCTTCAGAAAGAGAGGACTGTTGGTTGGAAGATGAGGCGAGAAGTAGGTCAACCTTCTCGTTGAGCTCCTTAAGATGCTTCTTTGTCACTGGAGCATCATCCTCTTCATCACTTTGAACCTGAAACGGACTATAGTAGACCGAATCGAAGTTCATGTTGTCACCGCCAAGAAACGGGTTATCTCCATCAGAGGCATTATCTGGAGATTGTGGAGGTGGTGAAGCTGGGGGTGTGGTTGGTTTGGTAGGTTCAGGTTGAGTGGGTGTGGGGTTAGTTTCGGGTGGTGGTTGAGTATGGGTAGGGTCGGTTGTATGCTGGGTTTCGGTTTGAGGTGGTTCGGTTACGGGTGGGGTTTCGGTTACTGGTGGTGTTTTGGTTGCAGTTGTGAAAATGGGTGGTGGTATAGGGAAAGATGTTGGTGGAATAGTGGTAGTGGGGATTATGGTCGGAATGGAAGTAGGAATGGTTGGAGGAGGTGAAGGAACTGGTGAATTATGAG